>NW_022985525.1:0-23648 GCF_010093505.1 Neohortaea acidophila
TCCACGACACCGATGTCAAGGGCCAGAAATTGTACGTCGGCCGCGCGCAGAAGAAGCACGAGCGTGAGGAGGAGTTGAAGAAGCAGTACGAGGCTCAGCGTCAAGAGAAGAACGCCAAGTACCAGGGTGTCAATCTCTACGTCAAGAACCTGGCCGATGATGTCGACGATGATGAGCTGCGCAAGGTCTTCGAGTCGTACGGTGCCATCACATCCGCCAAAGTCATGCGCGATACCATTCCCGCCGATCAGGTTGAGGATGCATCGCAAGACGAGGAGAAGAGCGGCGAGGAGAAGAAGGAGGAGAGCACCGAGGAGAAGGGCGAGGAGGAGAAGAAAGAGGACGGCGTGGAGGATATCGAGAAGAAGCTGAGCACCGTCACCATCGGCGGCGAGAAGAAGATCCTCGGCAAGAGCAAGGGCTTCGGCTTCGTCTGCTTCTCCAACCCCGATGAGGCTACCAAGGCCGTCACCGAGCTCAACCAGAAGATGGTCCACGGCAAGCCCCTCTATGTCGCTCTCGCGCAGCGCAAGGAAGTCCGCAAGAACCAACTCGAAGCCAGCATTCAAGCGCGCAACCAGGTGCGCATGCAGCAGCAGGCAACGGTTGGAGGCATCCCGCCCCAATTCATGCAACCGCAGGTGTTCTTGGGCCCCAACGGCCAGCCTATGATGATCCCCGGAGCCGGTCGTGGCCAGATGCCGTTCATCCAAGGCATGCCCCAGCAAGGTGGTCAGCGTGGTGGCTTCGGCGGCATGCCCCAGCAAGGCGGTCGCGGCGGTCCGGCCGGAATGCAGCAGATGCCGCAGATGGCCTACGGCTTGCCACCCCAGATGGCCGGATTCAACCCTGCTTTCGCTGCCAACCCGCAGGCGTACGCTCAGATGATGGCTGCCGCTCAAGCACAAGCTCAGGCTATGGGTGGTCGTGGCGGCGCTGGTCGTGGCGGCCCGCCGATGATGCCTGGTATGCTCGGCATGCCTCCTCAGATGATGCAGGGCCCTGGTGTCGGCGGTGGCCGTGGAGGTTTCCCGGGCCAGCAGCGTGGTGGCATGATGGGCGGACGCATGCAAGGCGGCCCAGACGAGCAGCGCGGTCGCCAAACTACTCGCGGCGCGCAGCTCGGCGGCGGATCTCCTGGCGTCGACATGCAGCAGCTGAGCGCTGCGCCTCCCGCACAGCAGAAGCAGATGTTGGGCGAGGCTCTCTACCCCAAGATCCAGGCTCAGCAGCCCGAGCTGGCTGGCAAGATTACCGGAATGTTGCTCGAGATGGACAACCAGGAGTTGCTGAGCTTGTAAGTGTCAAGTCAAGAACGCGTGTTTGTGTCAGAACCCCCGCTAACGTACGATTGCAGGACCAACGACGATGATGCCCTCCGTCTCAAGGTCGAGGAAGCGATGACCGTGTACGACGAGTACATCAGGAACCAGGGCGGCCCGGTTGGCGAGGACGCTGCGACGGCCAACGGCACGGAGAACGTCAACCCCGCTGGCGACGCTGGCAAGGACGCCGAGTAAGCAGTCCATCTGCTGCAACTCGCCATGCCCCTCATCTTTCCTGTTCGACTGGATATGCCCACGGCATACATTACACGATACCCCTTTTGACCGCGCTACGCACCCAGCCGGCATCTCTTTCTTTCCACGAGTCGCACACCCTCCGTCCTACCCCTCCTGTACGATATCGTCAGACCACCTTTCCTATCGATGCGGCGTCGGAGTTGTATCAATGGTTCGAAAATGGAGTTTAGGCTTCAGCCTCAGCATGGCAGATTCAATCGGGGGTGGGTGGATGGAGTGTGGAGTTGTATGATTAGGTACTTCAATGGGGATGCATGTGGCCTCGTCTTCGGATGTGGGCTGCTTTAGCTAGCCCTCTAGAATGAGTAGTGTGCGATATGAGTATGAAGCTGAGTCTTTCAAACACCAATGTGCTTCTTGTCATCCCAGTACGTGCACGTATGGTGGTCCCACCTTACGATATCGCGCTGATATCCAATTCACAGGATGCATTGCCGTAGGAAGCGGGAGCGTATCATGTTGGTGAGAACGGACTGGAATGTCCCTCGATCTGGTCCTATCTATCATCAACATACCCCCCAAGCCGACAAAAGTCATGAGCAAGCGCTTAAGCCGCAGTAAGCATGAAAACATTCATCAAGCATGCATTCCCCTCGTCATGTCGCCGCTTCCTTCGCTTTATCCAGCTCCGGTGCCTCGTCAATAAACTGCGGCGGCCCAGCACCCTCCGTCAAGAACCCCGGCATCTCACTCTCCCCCAACCCCTCCGCCCCAAAATCCACCTCCTCACCCAGCGCCTCCAACTCAGCATCCAACTCCGCCTCATCCACCTCCTCCGGCACATCATAGCTCCGCGAAATGCTCTCCTGGATATCGTTCCCCATATCCATCAAATCCGCCATCTCATCCTGCATCTTCTCAATCTTGTCAATGTTGATTTTCCCGTACTGCTTGCGCAGCGCCTTCTGCGTCGTCTTCATCGCGTCCACGGTCGCCATGGTGTTTTTGAGGTTGTCCTGCATCATGCCCGCCTGCTCCATGTTCCAGCTCTGCTGCACGAGCTGGTCCTTTTGGCTCTCATATTGCTTGCGCTGTTGCAGGACTTTGAGCGCTTTTTGCTTGATGGCGTTTTTGCCCGGCCCGTCGCGCATGCGTGCTAGGCGTTGTTGGTAGGTTTGGAGTTCGGCGTTGAGTTTGGAGAGGCGAACGTCGATTGTGTCTATGCGGCCTTCGACCTGGAGATGGGGGTTAGTGGGGGGTAGGTTCTAGGGATTTGAGGCGGAAGGCGGTGGAAGACGTACGCCGGTGATGGCATCGTTGAGGCTGGGTTTGGGCGCTTGGCTTTTGGCGCCGAATAATCGGTTCATTGTGATGTGCTGGTGCTTGTAGTTGTGGCAGGCGAGGATGAAGTCGGAACTCGACTTGCGTGTCGTGGTGGGATGCCGCGGAAGTGGGGCCTGTGCTGGAGCCTGGAATTTGGCTGGCCAATCACAATCCAGCTTTAGCGGCTGCACAAGGCCAGCGCAGCCGTGCATTGAACGTGACTTCCCTTCTCGTCGATCTTGACAGAGCGCTCTTTCTCTCTCTCTGCATAACGTTTGATTTCGTTGAGGTTCAGATTCAAAAACGCACTTTCACTCCACAATACCCTTTCACTTCACAGCGACCTCGCTGTACGAGCGGCTTTCAGCACCATGGCGTCGCGTGAGACCAAGGCTTGCGCTGACACCACGCTGTGCTGGGCGACCCCAGTCCGAGTCGAAGTTTTGGGAGCTCACTTGGAGACATACATCCAGTTGTTACCGACAATCAACGCCCTGCGACTCTGTCATCGGTTCGGGTCATCATCGAATGCTTTCGTCGCCAAGCTTCCTCAAGAGCTCATCATGTATATTGAGCGCCTACTCATCTCTGAAGCACGGGCACGGTCTCTACGAGCCTGGAAGAGAGACTTTCGATGCTTCCAACAGAAATGCAAGCCCAGTGAACACGTCAGTAAGGAAGCGTTGGAATCACTGCGCCAACTCGCCATCCAAGGAGAAATACCGTGGGACGAAGCTGAGGACTACTACGACGTGGATAGGCGCATTGAGTTGCATCTTCGAGATGAAACGTCAGAGTGGGAGAAGAAGCACACCAAGCGTGCTGAGTCGTGGCAGGCGCGTGTCGGCGCATCGTGGCAGACACGGTTCAGCAAAGATCAAGGATGCTGGTTCAACGCCAATGCCGACCTCATCTCCACTCATTTCGGTCTCGAGGTTGCGCTCGTCCATGTAGACATCGACGAATATGGCCAAGAGGAGGAGTTGTGGGAAGACTTTGGAGACCAATATCCGACGGGGACTACAACAGCATATCTGCAGCTGCCCAGAGCCCGCACGGAGTCTTTGCACTGGAGGTATCCAATGCCAGATCCATTCGGTTGTTCTTTCGCCATGCAAACTGGCCACGGGATGCTCGTGAAGGTACCGAAACAACTTCCGACTTCAGCACGTCACCGTACCGATCGGATCATGTCGATACTGGGCCTCAAGCCTTTCATTGCGCCAAGCCAGGAAGGCCTCGCGCTCTCGACGGAAGATGAGTTTGAGCACCATGGCTTGGCAAAGACAATGACATGGCCACAGCTCATGCTCATCGTCCGCGGCACGACTGATTTCGAGGGCACTCACTGACTGGACTTCACGAGGGGCTTGTATCGGCCACTGAGGACAGGCGGGCTGGCCGATGTCTTTGCTAGATGACTGATGCGGGACAGACTGAAATCGCTCGCGTACCCTCAACGAGGCAATCGGAATGATGAAGGGCACATCCGTGGTTAGAGTTGCGTTCAGCACACGCAGGCCGCTGTCTGCGATTGCCCAGTGATGAGTATAGTGTATTGTAGCAGATAAGATGGGAAGATGTGATCATATGCAGCGAAAGTCTAAACGGACATCCCCAAACTCTAAACCAAAATTTACTTGAATGTCACATGCCTGTCTTTGCGAAGCCCCGTCAGCTTGCCGCGTTCTCTACATATTTCATCCACCCCTCATATGGCGCCCTGTGAGATATGTACGACGAATCGCGCCCAGATCCTCCGCCCCAAGACGAGAAGCCGAGTATGCGGACCCTGCTTCACCGCCGCGTTCGAAGCTGAAGTCGCCGAAACCATCACAACCACCCACCTCTTCCAGCCTGGCGAAAGAGTAGCAATAGGCGCATCAGGCGGCAAAGACAGCACAGTCCTCGCATCAGTCCTACAGACCCTCAACATCCGACATGGCTGGAAGCTCGACCTCGTCCTCCTCTCCATCGACGAAGGCATCCAAGGCTACCGCGACCACAGCCTCGAAGCGGTCAAGAGGAATAGCGCGGATCTGGGTCTGCCACTCAAGATTGTGAGCTATGAAGAGTTGTACGGCTGGTCGATGGACCAGGTTGTGGCGCAGATTGGCAAGAAGGGGAATTGCACATACTGCGGTGTCTTTCGGCGGCAGGCGCTGGATCGCGGCGCTGCGATGCTGGGAGTTGGACATGTCGTTACGGGACACAATGCCGATGATGTGGCGGAGACGGTGCTCATGAATCTTTTGCGAGGGGACTTGCCGAGACTGAGTCGAGCGACGAGCATTGTCACTTCGACACCCTCCGCCAGCGTGAACAAGGACGGCGGGCCGAATGGTGCCGTGTCCTTCACCAATGTCAAGCGATCGAAGCCTTTGATGTATGCTTATGAGAAGGAGATTGTGCTTTATGCCCACCACAAGAAGCTCGACTACTTCAGCACTGAATGCATTTACTCGCCCGAAGCATTTCGCGGCTCCGCGCGAACATTGATCAAGAACCTGGAACGCATCAGGCCCGAGAGTATTTTGGACATTGTGCAGTCCGGCATGGATATGGCGAAGTTGGTGCCAGACACGGACGATGCTTGCAAAGGTTCGGCCGAAACGGCGCAAACGGAAGAGAGTGCTGGTGGATGTGGCAATGCGAATGGCACATCGAAAGAGGGAGAGATGGCTGCGATGGAGAGGAAATTGCGCGAAAATGAGCAGGCTGAGCAGGATGGCACTGAACACGAGGTTCGATTGCCTGCAAAAGCAGCAAATGGGCAGAGGCACGATAGAGATACGACGAACCTCGAGTCTACAACTACAGCAGGTATGAACGGTGGGCAGAACCACGACAGAGATCAACCTCAGCCAGTCACCAGCATACCTATCCGGACCAAAGAGAGACGCGGCAATCGGAAGGCGGGTCGACATGCAGCAACACCCGCGCAAAAACTGGGTCAATGCGAGAGATGCGGCTATCTGTCCTCTCAAGCGGTGTGCAAGGCTTGTGTTCTGCTTGAAGGGTTGAACAAGGCTCGGCCTCGAACGGATATCGAGGTTGGGGGAAGTGGAGGCTGAACAAAACTCTTCATTGCACTTCAAAGTACAAAAGCCAGCTACAACTCGACTACGGCTATTGCATCGGCTTACAACTCCGCCGCGAAAGCAGCAATGTCTCTGACGGCACTCTTGTGATAGGCCGGAATGACGGAACGGAAGATGAGGCTCGACGCGTGAATCACGCCCAAGTTCAAACTTCCCCTGGCCTCGACGCCCGCTTCCACTAGGCGACGAAAATACGAGATGCCTTCACTCTTGAGCGGGTCCAGCTCGTCCATGACCAGGTTGTGCGGCGGGAGGCCTTTCATGTCCTCCAGCGTGGCGTAGTACGGCCAGGCCAGCGGATTCTGCTGGTGCTCGTCGGTGGGCGTGTAGAAGTGGGCAATGTACGCCGTGCTGCCTCTTCCGATGAAGTAGCCGTTGCACTCCACCAAGCTAGGAAGCTCCTTCAGCAACTTCTCCTCGGGCCAGCCCCAGGCATTACTGATGTACGGCACGAGCGCATACACGCCGGCAATATCCTTCACCCAGCCCTCGCGCTTCGCCTTCAGCGCAATCGCCAGCGACAAGTTGGCCCCGCCGCTCTCGCCCTCCAGCACAAGATTGCGCACCTTCAGCTTCTCCTTGTTCGCCGTAATCCACTTCGCCGCCGCGACGCAATCATTCAGCCCCGCAGGGAAATGGTGATACCCATTCTTCGTCCACGCATTGCGGAAATCCGGCATCACCACCACACACCCCTGCGCGGCAAGCGACTTGCACCACCGATCGTGAATGGGATTCATCGTCGTGCCCACCACCATCCCGCCACCATGCGAGAACATAATCCCCGGCAGCGGCGCCGTCTGGTCCGCAGGCCGATACACATACACCAGCATATCCTGCCCGTCGCCCCCCGCGATCGTCTCCTCGACCATCTGCACCTTCCGCTCGTGTGCATCCCCCGGCAAATCCACCGACACGCCCCCATTGTACATCAGCAACAACCCCTCGTTAAACTCATTCACCATCACGCCAATCTCGTCGAGCGTGGAATTCTCATCCAGCGTCGCGAGCGACGCCGGCGGGCCGTGCGTGCCCATCCCGATGGCCTTGATCGTAGGCAGCAGCTGGGCATTGGCGCGCGGGTCCTCGCCTAGTGCGAGCGTGGCATTTCCCAGACGCCCGGGGGCCGTGTAGGCTGCGCTCGAGGCGTGCGGGGCGTGCTGGTAGTCTGGGTGGAATTCCTTCTTCGCCTGCTGCGAGGCTTCTTTGAGCTGGGCTTTGGCTTCGCCGGGCATGGTTGCGCGGGGGGGGGGCTGTTGGTGTGTAGTTAGCAGCGGGGTTAAGATTCGTCCTTTGAGGGTCTCTCCGTTCGTTTGCGGAGGGGATATGTGGTTTATATCAACACAGTGCAGCTGACAAATGACAAATGGACAACCCCATAAGTCCCACCTTCGACCCTGATGTATAAAGTTGCCCTGGGGTTACAAGTTGCGGAGATCGTTTCCCTTGGCGTCCATCTTCCCCATTCGACCCCTCTCGTCGTTGCTTGCGCCAATGCGCGGAGCAGCGCCGAGCTCGCCGAGGTATTCAGGGACATCCGCGGATATCTGGCAATCGGGACAACCTCACGTGCGCAGGTGAAGAGAGAAGACGTGAAAAGATGATTGAAGCAAAGTAGGAGGCCTTGTCTGATTGTCCAGCGTTCCTAGCGAATGTGGTCTCAATTCTATCTCGATTGCACGCCTCCCAAGATCATAAAACTCATCACTGCGTGGTCCCAAAAAATACAGCTACGCCGCCGGAAAAAGCAGAATGCATGTGGTGTATATAACGGTTTTGTTTGCCTTGCGGGGGTCGTCGTCGTAAAAGAAGATGAAAGCCACATGTCCGCCGAACCATTCCAATAATTGTTTCATCCATGGGCCCGAGGACCGAAGAAGGTAGAAGGATGCAATGAATGATTGTGCTCTGAATCCATGAGGCATCAAGCGTACGCTGGCCGTGTCAGGGTCGTGGGGAGGAACTTGGAAAAGAACGTGCTGGTCTTGAGCTTCTTCGCCGGGTGCGGATCGGTCTGATCGAGCGGCAGGCTGTGTGCGAGAGGAGCAGCGTTCGGCAGGACGGCGGGAAGCGGTTGCTTCGGCAGAGCCGTTGCTTGGATGTCGACGATGGACGGATGATGGCTGTCGTAGTGTTGTATCGCCACGGGAATCTCCTCAATCATCGGGTCGTTGTAGGAGGAGTTGATGCTCTCCGGCGAGGTGGATGCTCTGCAGGACTCGAGCGAGGAGTAGGAGGCAGACGAATGACTTCGAGTCGGCGGCGACAGGGATGGGGTGCGCGAGGGGGCTCGAGAGGAGCCGGACAAGGAAGCGGCGGTGGCGGCGGCGTAGTATGCGGATCGAGATGCGTACTTGTCGATGAACGATCGGGAGGATTCGTAGTAGGATGACTCGACAGCCACCGTCGCCCTCCTTTGTTGCTCCGCGAGCAGCTGCAGGCGGGTTTCCTCGAGTCTCGCCATCTCTTCCCGTATTCTTTGCTCCCTCTGCTTCTCGGCTTGTCGTGTCTGCCATTGGCGGATGGGAGCGAGGAAGGGTTCGAGATGGTAGTAGAGGTCATCCTCAGTGATCCTCAGATCCCAATCGAGGAGGCCGAGGAGCTGCTTCTCCATCAGGTTGACTTCGGTCAGGCTGAAGCCAAAGTGGGGGTAGCCGGTGACGGCGGTGTAGCGAGCCCAGTGCTTGTTCTTGGGCGAGGAGTCGTTGAGGTTCTTGGCGGCGAGGATCAGGGCGGCGAGGAAGATGCGATGCGAGGTGCACTTCATGCCCTTGGCGACTGGGGGCAGACGTTGCTGTAGACGCGCGAGGTAGACGAGCGAGGTCATCAATGTCGGGACTTGGACGTGCGATCGATCGACAAGGGTGCTGATGAACTCCTCCAAAGAGGGCAGTTGCGGCTCCGAGTACAGCGATGCAGTGTGCTGGGGAGGGGTGCTGGGGGGAGTGGGTGGCAGACTCTTGTCCATGTGAGGCTGGCCCTCGCAGCGGATGACTTGCGAGGCTTTGCGTGCGAGGTAGGACACCATGTCCGGGGAGACAGGGAGGTAGATGAAATGGTCCAGTGCGGCCGCATTCTGCGCCGGGGTGGGAAGGGTAGCCATTGCCATGGTGGATGATCTGAGCAACGGTGGTGTTGCTGTCGAAGATGGATGCTAGGAAGCAGGGCGTGTAGACAGCGGTCCTTATTGATTGTCGTGACAATAGCAACAGAAGGTGGCGGAGTGAGATGGCAGGCAGAAGATTGCCAACAATAGTATTAGTCCAACAATAGGCTGCTGCCTTGCCGTGTCCAAATGGCCGAGAGGTGTCAGGCTAGATGTGGGGAGAGGGTTGAGGTGAGGTGAGGTTCGTGGAAGAACGTGACGGCGTAACAAATGACGGTGTGGCTCGTGAGCGGTCGTGGGTGAATGTTGACACTTGGTCCCAGGCAGGCGATCCACGTCGAGGTAGATGTGTGCGAGGGGGCGGATCAATGTGGCTTTCCGACCAGCGGAAGGGGTGCGACGGTGCTTGTTGAACGAGGGCCAATCGACGAAAGGGTGAAGGGTATTGGCAGGGAAGGAGTGTGACTTCGACGGGATCCTGGGATAGACAGCTGCTGAGAGTGTCTTCGAGACAGGATGAGGGCCGATAAATGAATGTATAGTTGAGAGAGAGGCAGGGTGTCGATGGGGACGAAGGAAGGGAATTGGCCAAGCGAGGGAGTGGGCGGGGAGGTGTAATGTACTTATTGCATGCCGCCCGCTCGCTCGCCCGCCCACCACGCAAGGCAGTTGGGGGAGGGTGGAGTTGGAAGGAGCGAGCGGCTGCAGGAGACGGCGCTGGCGAACGATCTGTTTAGCTGGGAAGGTACGTGCAGTAGGTCGAGGGTGTACCTGCCGCAGCAGCCTGGGTGGGGCGTGGGGAGGCGAGGCGGTGATTGGCCGCCCCGCCGCCCTGCAGGAGATCGCTGCCGCCGTTCGTCGTTTCCCACAGGCGTTTCACCTGATTGCGCGCCGGCTTAAGGCTGCTCCCGCCGGGTTTCAAGGCCGCAAGCGTTGCACCACTACCGCCCCTCGAGCAGTGAGAGGGCGAGGAGGGCCGGATGGACAGTGACTTGAGGCGACTCGCGTGTCGCCTAGCAAACTCTGCTAGCATCGCTCGCTCCAGTCACCTCGCCAGGCCAGCGTGGCTTGGGCGAACATGCCTCTGCTGCAGCAAGGTTGTCTGCCACCCAACCCTGTCCGGACAAAGAATGGAGAGTGGGCCAAGGGAGCCCCCCGTCCCGCCTGGCCCCGAGCGAGAGGTGCGACACGGCTCTCGACAAGGAGCAACTTACCACCAAACCATTTGCATCTAGTGCCCGCGCTGTGCTGGGCAGCCTGTCGCACCGCCCTGCAAACGGGCTTGCGTGCGTGCTTGGTCCAGCCTCCCCTGGCGATCTTGGTAGCGTGCGCTGGATGCATTCCCCGCATGCAAGTCAGTCGTCAAGCACGCATGCCTCGCCAGACACCTGCATATTCGCATTATTCACGCCTCTGCAGGTCTCTCTTGGCCCCGCCATGTCCATGACAATGGTCGCCTACGCTCTCGAGCGAGTGAAATGGTGGGGAGGCGGAATGAATGGATGGACGGGGGTTGGGCGATGACGAGCAAGCATTGAAAGGGAGATGGCGTGGGATGGGATTGCCCCCAGTCGCGATTTGCCCCGACAGCCAATCACCGCCGGCAAATGGCATCGGAATTGTCAGATTTACATGGCCCTCGACGAACCACGTCCCTCGCCTCGACGGTTTTCTGTTTGTTGGCCGCACTATACACACGCTGACCCGGCTGGAGCGCAAGAGTGCGACAGTAGTGCAACGCCCTTTCATTCCACTTCCGGCCCTCCCCTTGGCCCATCCCGGGCCTCTCCTTTCTGCGTACCACACAATGTTCAGGAGGTCGGCTTTCTAGCCTGCCCTCGCCATTCCGACTGCCGAGTTAGCAACGCCTCGCGTGAGCCACCAACCAGGACTGCAAAATTAGGCCGAGCAACGATCATTGCAGCTACAACTCCTGTACACCTCGATCCATCTTCTCCATTCACTTGGCCACCGTCGTATCTTGCAATATACATTGTGAATCGTGTTGCACATCGGGTTTTCCCATCGACTGGTCCAGAAGCGTACCCGGCTATTGCTTGTTTTGGCCGCTTTCGGTCCAGCCACCACGCCATCTCCACAATGAGGATTGCGAACACGTCGAAACGAGCGCACTGCGTTGAAGCGACTGCACGCTGCAAGTCGGCATAAGCGATCCTCCCACGACTCCCCTTCCGGACGTGTATGTAACACTACACGCCCGCTACTATAGGCGCTCACCTTTGAAACCCGGCTGGGCGGTTAGTGGCGAAAAAATAGCTACATCTCGTCCATCTGGCTGGCGCTTCGACAATTCGTTGATCGACATCTGCGGCGACGCGCCCTCGATAACCTCCCTCGCGCCTCCCTCGGCTTGTCGCAAGCGCCAGGTGGAGATCGGCCAACCTCCTGGCCTTCATGCACGGCAGAGACGACGTCCAAGCGATTCCACGCTTCTGTCTCGCATGTGTTCTCGTTGGGCTGCATGAACCTCGTCCCACAACTACTCCTGTTGCTCACTGTCATTCATCTGCCGCAGACACATGCGATGCGAGTGTCCACGCGCTCCCTCACAACGACGGAAGCAAAACCGGCAAGTCAAATGTTTGTTGTTCCTCAAGCTCCAATGGCCATCAAGGTTACCTTTCTACCTGAGGTGCTCACGCCTTTGCTACGTCCCAGCCTTCACATCCACCAGGATCTTCACATGCTTGTCCTTCTCCTCAATCAACTTCATGTACCCCTCCTTGACCAGATCATCCATGCGAATCTTACTCGTAATCATGGCTTCTGGCTTGAGCGTTCCCTTCTCTAGCGCAGCAAGCACGCCTTCATAGTCCTTTCTTTGATACCCCAGCACCGCCTTGTACGTTGCTTCACGGAACACCAACCAATTCGGGTTGAACGGGATCTCCTTCTCCCAAATCGCCACGTTGATGACGGTTCCACGCGACTTGACGCTCTCGCACGCCGCCTTGACACTCGCCGGCACGCCGGCACAGTCAAAGGCAATGTCGGGCCCGGCTTCGCCTCCGCACAGCTCCAGAGCCTTCTTGGCCACATCCTCCTTGGTGGGATCGATGATGTGGTGAGCGCCAAAGTCTTTGGCAAACTCCTGTCGCATCTTCGCCACCTCCACGGAAATGACGGTCTTGGTGCCTCGCGCGAGCAACACCTGGATGACTGCGAGTCCAATCGGCCCTCCGCCGAAGACGATGCACTTCGGCTCCTTGATGCTGGCAATCGGGCTCGCGTCGACCGCATGCCATGCAACGGCCAGGGGTTCAACGAGTGCGCCAACGTCGAGGTTGATGCCCTTGGGCAGAGGGAAGACGGCGAGCTCGGGGACGACGACTTCCTCGCTCATTCCGCCTCCGGCACCACTCAAGCCCACAAAGCCGCCCTTGGAGCAGGCATTCTCCGCATTGTTCTTACAAGCCCCGCAACTCGTGCTGGTGTCCGACTCATGCGATCAGCAATGTCTCTTGTCGAGAGTGGGAACGGAGCCACCCACCAGTATATCGTCGGCTGCACCACCACGTTCTGCCCGACTGTGAAGCCCTTCACGCCTTTGCCCACCTCTTTCACGACGCCGGAGAATTCGTGACCGATGGTGATGGGGATCTTCTCCTTGGTGATTGGGTGCGGCTCGGTGGGTGAGAAGCTGTACAGTCGCGGAAGTCAGCTCCAATTCCTTCAAGAGAAGAGTGACAGGGGACCAAGACTTACGTCGGACCTCCCATATACTCGTGCCTGTTCCGATGGAGAGACGAATCAGTGAGTGCCATTGTTATGTTCATGAAAGGAGTCCCTACAGGTCGGTGCCGCAAATGCCCACAAATGCAGGCTCGATCTTCACCTGACCATCTCCCGTCTGCGGTCGCGGCACATCGTTCTTGATCTGGATGTCTTTGATGCCGTAGTAGCGGGCGGCACGCATGCCCTTACCGGCCGTGTCGACTTGGATGGCTGTGGTCGTCATCTTGTGCTTGTGTTTTGAGATGGGATCAAGTTGAGGGTTGATTGAGAAAGAGGAGGAAGACGGGATGATACAGGGAAGAGGGAAGACTTGAGTCGAGAGCGAGTGTAATAGAGAGCACTTATATATGCTCTAGATTTCTTGGACGAAGCGGCCCGATTCAGGCTGCTCCTCTCTCGCGGCAAAAGTGTTTGCACCACAGTCCCGAGCGACACCATGTGGCCGTGATCTACCGAACGCATCTCCGTTGCTCCAGTTTGGCACCTGCTGAGGCGGTGCTGCGGGGTGGCGGGGTAGGTTGTTCCAGCCTCAGGCACTCAAAAGTGCATTTCTGGAGATATCTAGCGAGCCTGCCCCTGGCACTTCTCCTCATCTTTCATTCAGCCTGATTTTTGCATTGGCACGATCACCAATCCCTTGGCCGTGGCGTACCAATCAGTGCCTCCAATACCGCAGCAATCGGACTAATACCCTGTCACGGCCTTAGGCAAATACGGCTCCTCGAGGTACGCCGCATCCTCCTTGCTAAGCTGGTAATTCGAATTGAACACCGCCTGGTCCACCCGCTCCGTACTGCTCAGCCCGATAATGGGATTGCAGCCCTTGGACAGACTCCAAGCCGTCGCAATGCACGTCATCGACACCCCGCGCTTCTTCGCTATCTCCTCCACCCGCTCGACAATCTTCTTGTCCACCGCGTTCTCCCGCTCGCGATACATGCTCTTCAAGAAGCGGTCGTGGTCTTCGCGCTTCGTGTTGCGTGTGTTCCACGGCCGGGTAAGCACGCCGCGCGCCACCGGGCTCCACGGGATCAGCCCGACGTTCGTGGCGTTGCAGTAGGGGATCATCTCCCGCTCTTCCTCGCGGTAGAGTAGGTTGTGGTAGTTTTGCATGCTGATGAACTCGTGCCATCCGTTCGTGCGCGCGATCCACTGTAGTCTGCGTTGCAACGTCAGCCCTCCACTCCATCACCTCGATCAATGCTCGGAAAAAATAAAAAAAAAAGACATACTCCTGAAACTCCCACGCAGCCATCGACGACGCCCCAAGATACCTCACCCACCCCCTCTCCACAACATCGTTCAGCGCGCGCATAATCTCCTTCTTCGGCGTCGCGCGATCCAACCGGTGAATTTGCAGCACATCAATGTACGTGCCCAGCCGCTGCACGCTCGCCTCCACGGCGTCGAAAATGTGCTTGCGGCTCAGGCCGACTTGGTTGACGTCGGCGCCATCGTTGACGATCGCGAGCCCCGCGCCGGGCACGTTGGTCTCTTTGACGCCGAAGAAACATTTGCTTAGGATGACGAGTTTGGAGCGCGGGATGGAGAACTGCTTGATGGCTTTGGCTACGATGCGCTCCGAGTCGCCGTTGGAGTAGACGTCGGCCGTCTGGAGTATCAGATCAGACGATTCCTCGACCTTCATCGAGAGGTAAAAGGGATCAGCGTACGTCCCACGTGGTAATCCCGCGATCGTACGCATGCTTCAGAATCGGCAGAGATTCCTCTTCATTCAACACCCTACATCATCCTCAGCACCCTGCATTGTTCAAAGGGTGAAATGCCAGACGATCCTCACCATCCCTGCCAATCTGGCGATCCAAACGACATGCAGCCCACAATCACTTTACTGACTTTGAGCCCGCTTCCTCCCAGATTGGTGTACTGCATTTTAGGCTGCTCGTCGCTGCCGTTCGTGCCATTGGTGGAAGCCATATTGTGTCGAGGTCGTATGGCGGTGCTGTGTAGTTTGCGATGGGGTTGGAATTGTCGGATTGAGATGATAAATCGAGGTGATCTGCTTGCTAATAAATACATGGTGTGGTGTTCCGTTGTCACGAGACGGACGTCACATCGGATTTAAGAATTTTAGGGAAAAGCAAAGTCCGATTTGGGCGGCGATATGACGATCAGCCATTACAGTACGGGTAAAGAGACATTGAATAAATGCTCATGCATTGCCGGAGAATGATTCTATAATACACCCTTCGAGACACACCCCTCCGCTAAAGTATATGAGAATGTCTGATAACATGTACAGTCGAACAGAAGAGGCAAGGTTAAGATAGTCCTCCAGGAAGAAATCGCCGACGTTGACGGTTGATTTCCTCGCAGCGGCCTTGCCGCGGCGACATAGATTGTCAGCAAATTCCACAGTAGCTGCACGTTGTTGCAGGTCGTGAGTGTCTTCAGCAAAGCGAGGAACAGAAAAAGTCGACATGGCCGTATTAAAGAGGCTTGGCTGGACTGGAAGGCGCAGAGCCAGCATCGAGGAAAGCCTCGGTTTGCACACTCCTCAATCGTTGCACGCCCGACTGCACCGCGCGAAGGCGCTTTGATGTCCGAGGGGACTCTTCCTCGATTGGACGCTTCCTCAAAGCATCGGTCCACCGACTGGGGGTCTTGAAGGGAGTCATGGAGGCGCGGAGGTCCAGTCCGGAGCCCGGCGTTTGCACGATGTTGCGCGGCTTGAGTCGCGATGCCGGGGTCGCTGGAGGGGGCATGTGGTTGGCTTGAGATGCTGGAGGTGGGATGTGCGACTGATCTTCCGGCGCCGTCGGCTCTGCAAGTCTAGGGAACTGCACGAGCGTTAGCACGTGTTGTCAGGCAAATGCTTCGCGAAATGGAACTTACAAGATGGCGAATGTGCAACATAGGATCGAACAGGTTCTTCTGCATCATGTCGTAATCTCTCCCGCTCGTGACAGGCACCAGTCTTACTTTCCCAGAAGCCGACGATTTCGCTCTCCCAGAGCGCTTTGCGGGGATGACATACCCCTCGTGTTTCAGATGCTCGTAGATGGGAGCGGCAGCAGAGATGCTGAGACCTGCAAAAACATTAGCACCGTTCACGGTGACCATCTTCTCAATAACATACCCATGTCCGAGGCGAGCTGCTGTTGACTTGTGAGGCCATTCATGCGGGACAGTTGCATACCTCGACGTTGTTGTGCAAGTCCGTGAAGCGTCTTCAAAGTTTCTTCCTCCCTGCCACCCAGAAGACATTGGTAGCAGGTGTGGTATTCAGGCAGTCGTGGATCGTCTTTCCCCGTGTAGCCATAACACTCTAGATGTTGCCATGTGTCGCAGAACGTGCATACAACCTGCAATTGGAGATGAGTAAATGTGTCAGATGGCAAGGGCAGTGAATATTACCATCTCGCCATCTTCTTTGGTGCTGCCGCACTGACACAGAATGCGATCTTCGCCGCCTTCTCCGTTGGGTGTTGATCTTGCGAGTCGGTGGGCTTCTGAACGAAGCCTTTGACTCTCGCTCTGCAACCGCTCGAACATCTCCTGCGACAATGAAGGCCGTTGGTGATGCTCTCCATCACCGGCCACAGCAGGCCCCAGCAGTGCATTCTTGGAGGCGAGCGGGGTGGGTATCACGGGACGGGAGTCTGATGGAGCGCCTGTTGGTTTCTGAGATTGAGTATCGCCCTGCGTCCATGACTCTGGTTGCATCATCGACACAAGATCTGCTGCCATGAATTGCACGTTGCTTGACTGAGTGTCCACGGCGGTTTCTCCTTGCGAGACTGCTGCAAATAGTGAGCTTGCTAAGCGTGAAGATTTGCGTTGTTGGACAGAGGTGCTCAGATTGTTTCGATGGCGGGTTGAGGGTGGGATATCAGCAAACGGTGTGAGCGACGGTGCAGCCTTTGATCTGCCATGAGTCTGTGGTGAGGGCATGATTGTCTCCTTGTTCATGTCGGCATCCACTATCGTTGACGGAGTCGTCGACGCTCTGCCGCCCTCTTTGTCGCGAGACTCACCCCTTGAGTTTGGAACTCTCCGGTAGGTGTTTGGAAAGAGACTGATGGCATCGTACTTGGAGACTGGCTTTCCGTATCGAATGACACTGGGAAATTCAGATAGCTTCCCTTTTGGAGCTCCATCGTCTATCTGCAGGTGGGAGATGGTGAGGTTGGTACTGGAGCGGTGTTAGAGAGATACAACATGTGCGGTGCAAGAGCTGCGCTCACCAGTGAAATCGCGAATCGACCTCCGTGAGCTCTCTATTCAGTTTACTCCAGCCGGAGGATTCGGGAAAGTACAGGTTTGTTGAAGTGCCCGGAATCCACCCATTTCGCGCGTAGAGTTCGTCCCCGTCGTGAGCGTAGAACATCTCCATGGTCACAAATCGCTTGGCTGGGTCTAAAGGTCAGCTGGTCGTTTGTGCATGAGTGGATACGGGCAATCTGCAGACCTGGGAGTATTGGAAGTGGCTCGCACAACTGAGATACCTTGCGGAAGAATTCTTGCAGAGCAAGATTGCTGATCTCGACATTCAAGATTGAGCTGGCATGGGAACCTAATTCGATGCCGGCAAACATCTGCTCAGATCCGCCCTGCGGACCGTACTTGATGGTGAAGGTATAAGTTTCGATGACTTTGCTTCGATTGTTGGGTTCGGCGTGGACGTATATCTGGAGGGCTCGCAGCGTTCCGTCCTTCAAGGCGACGAATGGACCGTTTTCCTGGTAGGAGAAGTCAGCCGGACCTCAATCATGAGCGCAAGGAGTTACTGACAAGCCATTCCAGTAGTTTGTTGACTCTTTTGCTTCGCCCGCGTATCAATACTTGCATCTTGGTCTTCGGCTCCTTTGTGGACGTGTGTTCGGCTAATTTGCCGGCTGCGTAGTCTTGATACGGGTGGATTTGATCACCCATCCCGTACCATTGCTCTCGGTATGCGTTCACAGGAAAGAGGTGGCTAGAGGAGTCAGCGGAAGGGAATGGTTGGCGAGACACTGGGCTTTACCGCAGAAAGGTGACTGAGCTGAGCTGTAGGTAGGTGTCAGCGGAAGAATCTCACAAAGGCCGGGACCGCTCGCTTACTCCGCCATGGAGCATTGTCTGGACAAGGTCGAGACTTTGCTTCTGGTCGATCGCAGTCGAGGTGGTGTACGTCTCAGCATTGACGGTTCGGTGGAGCTGCACATTCGCCATGATCGCTTGCTTGGCAGGGCCTCCTTCCTCGTTTGATGCAGGCCGGTGCTCGAATCACATACGTCACTGTGAAAAGTAATGGTTCGAGAGAAGAAGAAGAAGAAGAGGGAGATTGATGGTGGATGGTTGAGGAAAGGTGGAGCAGAAGAGGTGAAGTGGAAGTCAAGTCAAGGAGGAAGGTGCGACCCACCACATGCCCTCATCCTCAGCAACCTTCGACCTCACAGCACCTAGCCAAGCTCTAATGCTCTTGAATACAATGAGATTGATACCGGCGGAAATGAAAGAATGGGGACCTCAGCGATATCCATGACTGTCTTGCAGCTTGCACGTGGTTGGTGGCTCACTTGATCCCCCTCGGCGCCTGGCATATGCTCGTCGCTGAAGCATTTCAAGTTCGTACTCCACTCTCTATGCGATCGAGTAACTCCTTAGCGAGCTGGCGGGGATGATGAGTTTATAGAAACGCCTCCAGTATCGCCTGAAATGCTCGCCGTTGCGGCATCGATGAGAGTTCGATCCTGGCACCCATTCTGCAGGAAGACACCATACTACAGTCCCGGCACCAACGACCACCGAGACTCTCGCATGGCTTTGGCACTCGCGGTCCTCTGCAAGGGTGAGATGATAAGCAATTTGCCGGAATGAACGCTACGATCCAGGCCGCAGAATCGCTGTGGCCGTTCGATGGAACGAAGCAGTCGTCAGGCGTGGAGTTCCAACACAATGGGCAAAAAATATCTTCCTGCCGGCAGGGATGATATATACGCCTCGACTAATGGTAGACGCGAGATCGCTGGAGAGAAGAATCGAATGGATGAAGACGAGCAAGACGAGATGGATCGGCCGCGTTTGTCAGCGGATCCACTTTGCATTCCTCCGCTCCAACGACACCTCCTCCTCGACGCGTCCACACACTCTTCATCTAGCATGTTAACGTCTGCTCAACTCTGTCTTTTGAAGCTCCAGAGTACCCTCAATCACAAATAAGGCCACGGATTGAAGAGAAGTCCTCAACGTGGCATTTCCGCGATCATCCCGGCTCCATCTACCAGAGCGCGCATGGCGATGCATTTCGTTTCAAATCAATATCGGAGCATAAAACATCCATGCCGAGGGCATTGCATGGAAATAAAGCAGTATCCGCGGGCTTTGAAGACCTCTTGTGGTCATAGGTATCGACTCAGCAATCAGCGCTCGTAGGGTACGCCTACTCCAGCCATCTGGCAACTTCGGCAACGTTGCCATGGATCGCAAGGACTGGACTCTCCGCGCGAGAGAACGAAAGTGAGTAATCGAAAGAGAATGTCGATGGTACTGTTGAGGCGACCTCTCCGAACGAATCCCAATCTTCCCTCTGAGTATGCACGATTCTGGTCATCCGCCGAATGGCAATATCGCTCTCTAAATGCAGGCTTATAGCAGCTGAGAGGCGTATCATGGGTGAAAGAGCTTCGTAAAACAGCGGATATGGTGCAAATGTCGATTTGAACGAGCTGGCTGGTCTGGATCTGCGAATTCGCTATCGCAATCCTGCTGCGTGGCTTCGCTCTCACCGGATGCCCCTGGAAAATGAAAGCCCCCACGACCTTCAATCAATAGAAAGAATGAGTCTTCGGCGAGAGGTGCAGGATAATCTGTTTGGCACCGGAGGTGAAGTTGAGGCTGCGTGGCGACGTTTGCACACTGAGTTCGCGTGCCTTCCTGATCTGGCAATTTTCGCTGCAGGCATGATGTCGCTGCGTGACGCAAAGTGGGTCCCCGAATGTTATGAGCGCACACAGGCATCGAATTCCTCTCCTTTTGCTTCATTCTGCTTCCTCTCCACGCATCATCCTCACCTCAACATTGTCCACCATCCCTTTGTGTGCGTCATTGTTTGGACAAGGCTTACCGTGACTGCGTAGATCATCCTCACCTTCAGCTTTACAGCAACATCACCCTGTTTAGGCTCAGCAGCCGCTATCGCCTTCGACATTGTGACAGTGTACCAAGATTTGTGCAGAGCGAGCATTGGCAGTCCCAGCCCATCAGCCTGCTTTGCATCCTCAGAGTGAGTCTCGCCTGAATATCCAACGAACTCTGCTAATGCACTGCTATAGATGTCTGCAAACAACTCCAAGAAAGCCTGGCCGGGTGATGAGTACGACAAGCAGACTGCAGGGAATCCCGCGGCTCAACACCATGTCCAGCTCCCAGTCCGCCCAACTGTCATCACCAGCTTTCCTCAGGGACTACACGCTCTATCGTCAGCCGTCGTTACTGGCGCGGGAAGTAGCAGTGCTTCAACAAGTCAGGGGACTCCGATGAGTGGCTATCTCACTTCCGCCAGCACTCCCCCCACGACTGCAAGCTCTTCCGCTGCTCCATCTCTCGGAACGACCCCAAGCTCGGGCATAGCTCCAAGCCCATCGTGGCAAACCAACGGCAACGGACGCGTCAATGGGATGCAGCAGCTCGCGGGGCCGATTCCAGCGCACCTCGCGGCCAACTACTTGCCCGGGCTCGGCCTGCAGTTCGGTAACACGTCTCCCTACGAGAGCACTGCCAATCAGGTGACTATGCCAGAGCGCGATGTCATGCAAGGCCCTGCCTGGTCCACTCTTGGCAGTCGTGCCTACCACTACACTCAAGCCAACATTGTCGAGCCGCGTGTCCACGTTCAGCACGGCGTCTCAGCAGGCGTTCCCACACCCAAGACTCACCCCCTTCCGCCGAAGCCTGTCGGAGGTCAGCACGCCATATGCGAGCAGCATCACGTCTCTCCTGTCAAGCATGTCGAGGCAGCTTCAGCGAATCTTTCTCGTCCGGCTGAGACCGCCAACACCACGCAAGTCAGGGACTTTGCCAAATACGTCAACCTGCGGGGCTCCGACACCGATAGCATCATCACCAACCCTTATGCTGAAGACAATGGCTCGACCGTCAGTACGATCTCGTCGCACTTTACCCATGACCGTCCGCATCTCATCGGGCAAGAGGCATCTATGTTCGAAGAGAGGCCCAACAAAGGGAGCTGGCGGATGCAAGTCAGAGACAATGGTCCTTCAATCAAAGACGCAGCCCCTGGTGGTGCAGGCTTCCTCAGCGCTCTCAATCCTCCGAACTTCCAGATGAAATGGGGTGTAAGTTTCGCTGCTTTGAAAGGACATGAATTCTCCAGCTGACGTATCTCAGGACCGTGTCGTCTGCATCAAGACCAACTTCGTTTCCAACATTCACGTCTCTGTCAAGTCGTGTCTGTGGGCGGAGTCTGAGAAGGTCGGGCTGCGCATCAATCGGATCTGGGAGGCGCGTCAAAAGGAGACGGACGATGATGCCATCCTAATCTTCTCCATCAACAACCAGAAGTCATTCTGCGGCCTGGGCAAGATGCGTGGGCCGTGGAAGAAGGGTCTCGTGCCTGCAGGATGGCAGACTGCCGCCGATGGCACGATGGCCGAAGGGTATGTCGTCCCCATTGCTCAATGAAGTTGACATGACACTGACCGTACTCAAGGACCTTTCCCGTGCAGTGGGTCTTCGTCAAGAACGTTGCCTACGACCACTTCAAAGACGTCAAGCATCCCAAGACCGAGCAGCCCATCGTCAACATGTGGGATGGCATGCACTACCCATACGAGGAGGGGCGGGAGGTGGTGAAGATCTACGTCCAAAACGCCCACTTCACCAACGTCCTCGCATTCCGCAGCGACAGGCCTTACCACCCGTTCAAGTACGTGAGCCGCACCGGCCTCCTCGACCCTCGATTGAATTCCAATCGGCAGAGGTTCATCAAAGGTGCACCGCCGGCGGGTGATCAGACTCCGCGAGGCAATGCAGACTGCCGCACTGTCTCCCTTCGCGTCGACACCACACCCTTCACTCCCTCGCACGCCACCTTCGACGGCCACGCTAGCCCAACTCCTCTTCCGGGACAGGTGGTTCAGTGCATCATCGACTCCCGTGGGAATTACGTGCCGCTTATGCCATCCTCGCCGGCTCCGATGCTTCAAGGCATGCACGGCGCTTTCCAGCCCAACCAAGGTCACTTTGCTGGCAGTCCCGTCCACGGTCATGGACAGTCATTCGCTTCTCCTGTCGGCAACCCTCCGCCTTTCCAGATGAATGGCCATGGTGGCTTCGCTGAACCTCAAGCTCACGGTCACGGCCAGCCATTCCCCTCTTCTAGCGGGATCGCTGCCAGCTTCCAGATGCCTGGTCATGGAGGCTTTCCCGGAGCTCAAGTCCATGGCCACAACCAGTCATTCGGCTCTCCTCACGGCAACGCTCCCGGCTTCCACATGCCCAGTCACAGCGGTTTCAATGGTGCTCCAGTCCGTCAGCCATTCGTCCCCCCTGTCAACAATGGCCCCGGCTTCCAGACGCCCGCTCGTAATGGCTTCGGTCATCCGATGATGGGCGGACAGTCTTTCAACAACGCCGGCCCTGCTTACCCGCCCAGTCCATCCATTCTGGTCACTCCTCCGACGATCAAGCGTGTTCAAGCCCCAGCTGGCCCGCAGTACACCCCCAGCAACCTGCGCGGAATGCAGTCGATGGCCAACATGAACACAGGCTACCACGCCGGCCCCGTCGCCACTCCTCCCACCGCCCAGCGCGTGCGTGCTCCGGTCAACATGCAACACGAGAGTCCGACCAACCTGCGCGGAATGCAATCCATGTACAACCTGAACACCGGCTACCCCGTGCCTCCCATCACCGACGCCGACCTTCAAGCTCTGTACCACGCTGCGTCCAACTCCAATGCCTTCGCTCCCAGGACTCCCTCGGAGCACTTTCGCGCGGACCAGAACACTTCCAAATTCACCATCCCGCCCAAGCAGTCTACGAAAGGCTCGGATGACGATGACGATACGCCAGAGCGTAAGGAGAAGCAGAAGGAGTTGGATGAGGTGCAACGCCTTATCACCGACCTCAATAGCAAGTTCTCGATGCTGAACTACAAGATGGGGCAGAAGAAGGGCAAGCAGGTCGAAGTGCTGGAGGACTCGCCGAGGAGTGAGGACGCGAAGAGCCTGTCCTCCTGGTTCGCCGGACAAGAGGAATTTGAGGGAAAGACGCCGTCGCCGCCCTCGACCTCCCGGTCCGGGACTTCGATCGCGCCTGCCAACGAGCAGGACGACGATGCGGGGTCCGTGTGCTCTGTGGAGACGCATGGCGGCGTCTCCTTGGAGTGAAGATTCTTTGTGCGTGCTGGTGCTTGCGCGATACTTGCGTGGTGTCTGTTGTGGGGGTTGGGACGTGTCTTTTCTGCTCTGCTGGAGCTCCGTGAGAGGGAGGTCTTGTGCTTTGTGTCTTTGTGCTTTGTGTTTTTGTCTTCTGCTTCCTTGAGAGTGTGTTAGTATAGCTTGCCCTAATAATCCAATGAACCGTTGCCCATCTTGCTCATCTCCATTTCATTCTTTTCACCCGTTGCGTATGCCTCGCAAATCGAAAACATGCAAAAGGAACCAAAGCAGCCAAAGGCCTATTGCAGCTGCACCCGGCGAAACCTCGTCACAACACACACTGTCTATATATAGAATCATCTACGCATCGCCTCTAACCAATGACCGGCAGTATCAAGTGATCTGTTGGTCAGAGGCCAAAAAATGCAAACCTGTTGGGGTCCTACGAGTCTCGCCTTGCTTTCTCTCCTGAAAAGGAGTTTGTTTTTTTGTG
>NW_022985526.1:0-19293 GCF_010093505.1 Neohortaea acidophila
CGGAAGCAAACCTCGCACAACTGAGATGGCCTACTCATCATCCTCGCCACCCTCGCCATCCTCACCACCTTCCTCCTCTTCCTCCTCGTCTTCGTCTTCGTCATCCTCGCCCTCATCGCCCAAGAACTTCCTCCGCTGCTCTTGGGCATCGAGCTCCTCCTGCTCATCGGGATGGTACTCTCCAAAAGCAGCAATTCTATCTGCCACGCTGGGCGCGCGACCGACACGATCGGCAATCTGTCCGCGTCCAATCAAGCTGATCACAATGCTGCTGCCGACGACGAAGGTGAGCACGAAGCGGTAGATTCCATACCAGGCCGGGGCCCAGCCGCGAGTCTTGGCGCGAACATCGGTGTAATAAAGGAAGTTGAATGCGAGGAACTGCGTGATGAGCGCGTACTCGACGGGCAGCAAGATGGTGGGCCAGGCCACGGCGGTGCTGACGACGCCAATCATGTAGCGAGGGTAGCCCTGAGTGCCACCGTATTGAGCCCATTCGAGACCCCAATGGATGGCGCCGAGGAAGGAGAGGATCTGTCAGAGGGTGTTAGGTCGGTAGGTGGGGGATGCTGGGCTGCAAGATGACATACCACGGCACCGTATCCAACTTGCAAAGGCTCGATGATGTGAAGGAGGTCTTCGGCAGAACGCTCGGTCAAGAACAAGCCCGTGCCGGTGGCAGTGGCGTGGTTGATTTCCCAGGCGCAGTACACGGTACTAAGAGACGTGACCATGTAGGGGACCACACCAGCCAAGCCCATGTAATACGCCTGTTTTGGCACCTCCTCGAGGCTGAAAGTTTCACGGATGGTGGCCTGGGAAACGAACAAGTCAGTTGACGGGCTGGAATGAGAACTAGAGGGTCGCGCAAGTAGACCTACGATATCGTGCATTACGCCGGCCATCATCTGCGGCTCTTCATCGTGGGCGGGGGATGCGGTCGACATTTGGCCACTTGTAGGAACGACGGTGGAAGATGTCGACACTTCGCCCGGGGTGACGGGCAGCTTCTGCTCCTGGATCTGCTGTTCCCTCTTCTTGTCAATTTGATCGAAAGCGCCGCTGCGGTCGCTGGAGCTGGCACCGCGAGTCCAGCACAAGGCCTGCGGGGCCAATGGCTTGGCCATGGAGAGGGCTTGTGGTCGGCGCGAGAGAGTGCATAGTTGCGAGCGGAGAGACTGACGGATGGGGGCGTTGTTGGCCTTGAACGCCGAGGTGGAGGCGGAGGTCAGCGAGCGCGCGAGTGCGCGAGACGGGGCGGCAGCACGCAGCATGGTGACCGTCGTTGCCCCTGAGAACCAGCAAGGGAGGGCAAAGGCGGCCAAGAGGTGAGGTTGGGGTGGGATCGAGGGTGGTGGGAGGGAGTGGAGAGGGTGGTAGAGGTGGTGGTGGTGGACGAGGAGGAGGCTTGCTTGCTGCTGGCAGGAAGCGGGAGGTTTTTCGGGCTCGAGCTCGGCCGGCTGTTTCCGCCAATGGCTGCCTCAGGCACCACACGACCGCTCTTGCCTCGTCGAGTCTTGATGTCGCGACTGCCGCCTGAATTACACACACGTGAGGCCTCACTCGACCGTCGATTCAACTGCATGTGTCTTGCAACTTGTCCGTTCGGATGTGATTCAAGCTCTGCAAGGCTACATGCACAGAACGCCCGACGCCTTGTACTGTAGCTTGACGACTGGACTGCAGCTTGGCTGTCGGTACGTCATCCGCTACACCTCCTGCTCATCAGCCACGTAGCGAGCGCGGGGAGCGCGCCACACACACACCCACCTCATCTAGCCTCGAAGCATCCAACTTTTTTTCCATCATCACTCCTTCCTCGTTGGTTTCCTGGGTTGAGTCCCTGCTTTTGACCACGACAATCCTCCCTTCCTTCGCCATTGCTCTGCCCGACTGCTGCGTCCCGCAACAATTTCCCCACTGCGATTCCAGCCTTACCATCCTCCATCCTGCCCTTCTACGGCCTCCTGCCACCCTCACGCGCTCCGCATGGCCTAAAGAAGAACGTGACATGAGATAACGCCAGACACGACACTTGCAACACCTCCCGGCCCGGGTAACGGCAACACAGCGCCACGATGTTGGAAGGGCTCGTGGCAAACCTTCTGAATCGCTTCCTGGGCATGTATGTCCGCAACTTCGACCCAAAGCAGCTCAATGTCGGCATTTGGAGTGGGGATGTCAAGCTGCGAGACCTGCAACTGAAGCGAGAAGCCCTCGACCAATTCCATCTCCCCCTCAACGTCATCGAGGGGCACATCAGCTCCCTCGTTCTGCAGATCCCCTGGAGCAACTTGCGAGGCAAGCCCGTGCGCATCAACATTGAGGATGTCTTCCTTCTCGCCGCTCCAAGGGAGGATCAGGAGTACAATCCGGAAGATGAGGAACGGCGAGCACATGCGGTCAAGATGGAGAAGCTGGACTCGGCCGAGCTTTTGAAAGAGCGGAATACGGAAGGCATGAGCGCGGAAGAACAGCAGAAGCAGCAGTCCTTCACCGCCGCCTTGACGACGACCATTATCGACAACGTCCAGATCCAGGTGAAGAATGTCCACATCCGCTACGAGGATAAGCTGAGCGACCCGGGCCACCCATTTGCCGCCGGCCTCACGTTGCAAGAGCTCAGTGCAGTGAGCACGGATGAAAATTGGCGGCCGACCTTCATCGGAAGCACGAGCAGCACCACCCACAAGCTTGCTACGCTTGGCTCTCTCGCAGTCTACTGGGACACTGACACGGAACTGCTTGGAGGCGCTGCGGGCGAAACAAACGCGACCGAGCAAGCCGTGGACCGGCAAGACCTTCTCACAAAGTTCCGCGACATGATTGTGCAGGGGGACAGTCCGGCGGTCAACGATCACCAATTCATCCTGAAACCCGTCTCTGGTCGTGCGGGCCTTGAGATGGATAAAACTGGCAAGACCGATCGCGCAAAGATGAAAGCCAGGTTGTTGTTCAACGAGCTTGGTTTTGTGCTCGACGAGACGCAGTATCGCGACTTGCTCATGCTCGTGGACCTCTTTCACTATTTCATCCGGCATCAGGAGTATCGCAAGTATCAGCCGGCCAAGTCTCCCAAAGAGGATCCCCGAGCCTGGCTCCATTTCGCCGGCAAGGCGGTGCTGGACCGAATACACGATCGAAACAAGCAATGGTCATGGGCTTACTTCGCCGAGCGCCGAGATGACCGGAAAGCGTACATTGCGCTGTTCAAGAAGAAAAAGAAGGAAGAGAAGCTCACGGCAGACGAGACCAGGGAGCTCGACCGATTGGAGCACAAGGCGGCATACGAGGATCTGCGCTTTTGGAGATCACTCGCGCGCAACGAGCTCCGCCGAGAAAATGTGGTCCAGAAGCCGCAAGAAAAGGCTACCTGGGGCAGCTATATCTGGGGTTGGGGAAGCAGCGGTAGCAAACAACAGCAGGCTTCCGATGATAGCCAGATGACCGAAGAGCAACGCAAGGAGCTCTATCATGCCATCGATTTTGACGAGAAGAAAAGCATCGCCGAGAGTGTCGATATGCCAAAGGAGGCTGTCAAGCTGCAGGTCGACATGCATCTCAAGACTGGCTCTTTCACACTGAGACGCGATCCCCACGGGAAAGTGGCGGACATCATCCGCTTGCTGTTCGATGATTTCAGCACCGAGCTTACGCAGAGGACGGATTCGACGCGCTTGGATCTAAGCCTAGGAGGCATGCGACTTTATGACGGCTCAACCGAGGGCAATCTCTACGAGCAGATGTTGCGCGTCAAAGATGCACCACCGGTGCCAGATGGCCAACGAGTGCAAGAACTCGGAGAAGACGGCAAACCAATGACTGTTGGCACTGACGAAGACGGAGCGGATGAAGAGGGTGACGAAGAGCAAGATCCCTTCTTCAGCATGGAGTTCGAGAAGAATCCACTTGATGGACGAGCCGACTCCGCGCTTACGGTCAAGCTCAAAGCGATGGAGATCATCTACAATCCCAACTTTGTGGTGCAAGTGACGAACTTCTTCAAACCGCCCGAGAAGCACATGGAATCAATCGGTGCACTCATGGAGACGGCCGGCTCCACGGTCGAAGGCTTACGGCAGCAAACTCGAGCCGGGCTCGAATATGCCCTTCAAGAGCACAAGACTGTCGATGTTCAGCTAGACTTGCAAGCTCCGCTCATCATTGTGCCCGACTCGGTCACCCAAAAGAGCTCCATCTGCTTGATCCTCGATGCCGGTCACGCCTCCGTGCGAAGCGATCTCATAGACCGAAAGACCCTGGACGACATCCAGAACAAACAGAAGCAACAGTACACCGAGAAGGATTTCCAAAAGCTCGAATCTCTCATGTATGATAAGTTTGTACTGAAATTGGATTCAACGCAACTCCTCATCGGCACCACTGTGGATGAGACAAAGGCACAGATCGACGAGAAGGCTTCGGACAAGAATTTCCATGTCGTCGAGCGGATCAACATGGACTTCACCATCGAAACTTGCATCGTGCCCAGGGCCACGGACCTGACCCGATTTCGCATCAAGGGACACTTGCCAATGCTCCGCGCAATTTTGTCGGATGCGAAATATAAGTCCCTGATGAGATTGCTGGACGTTGCAATCCCCAAATTCAACGATGTCAAGGCGACGGCCGCAGACACACAGACCTCGGAGGAAGCGAAAAAGTCCTCAAAGAGGAAGAGTCTGATTCCCGATAGTGTCGGACGGGCGAGGGCGAAATCGATCCAAGCGGCACGCGATGACCTCGTCCTGGACGAGGAAGTCGGGGAGGAGACGTCCAAGGCAGAACGACAACAGCGCGTTGGGCCTTCTGCGAGTAAAGGTGACAAGAAACAAGCACAAGTCAATCCAGAACAGCGGAATTTCGACTTTCAGTTCACTGTCGACAAGTTGCAAGGCTCGCTATACCGCTCTGATCCCGAGGGCAAGGCAGCAGACCAGCTGCTCGTCGACCTCATCGCCGAGACATTTTATTTCGAATTCTATCAACGCGCATTCGACATGGCCGCCGACGTCAAGCTGAAGACTTTCACGCTCGAAGATCATATCGAGCAAGCTCCGTCACCGGAATTCAAGAACCTGATCTCAAGCGAAGACCTGCTCTCCAAAGAGAAGGGTGACCTACTTACTGTGCACTTTTTGAAGGTCAATCGCGATCATCCAGAGTTTGAGAAGCGATATGAGGGTATCGCAACGAATTTGGATGTCGCTGTCTCCACCATCAACCTAATGGTCACTCGAAAAACACTGCTCACACTCCTGGATTTCGTGATGCTCACCTTTGCAAGCGGTGATGGGCAGCAATCGAAGAGGGAAGAGGCTCCCAAAGCTGTTGCGGATGAATCTGATGTGCCTCAGAAGCAGCCCGAGCAAGTCGACAAGATCCGGATCAAAGCCAATCTCCGACGCATCGCCGTGATTCTGAACAATGACGGCATTCGTCTGGCGACCCTGAGCTTGACCTCTGCCCAGGTCTCTGTATTCCTGATGGGCAATTCAATGCAGGTTGGTGCACGCCTGGGCAACCTCACTTTGCTGGACGACATCAACCAGGGCGTGGCGGAGGAGTCTTCTCTTCGCCAACTGGTCTCGATTCAAGGCGACGACCTGGCTGACTTCCGCTACGAGACGTTCGACCCTAAAGCTGCCTCGTATCCTGGGCACGATAGCATGATCTACTTGCGCTCAGGCTCCATCAAAGTCAACTTCGTTACCGAGCCATTCCGAAAAATCATGGAGTTTGGCGTCAAATTTGGCAAGATGCAGGCCATCTTCAACGCCGCGAGACAGGCTGCAGCAAACCAAGCCAGCAAAGTGCAGGAAAATACTGGCAAGATGCACTTCGACGTGATCATGAAAACACCAATCATCGTCTTCCCGCGAATGGTCATCACTGACGATCCGGAACGGGATCTGGTGACGGCCTACCTTGGAGAGATCTACGCAAGCAATCAGTTCGAGCCTCTCGACGGTGGTTTGACCGCGAACAAGCTGTCTGCTGGAATCCACAACATCCGGCTCACATCGGTCTTCCACTACTCTGACAAGACATCAGAGGAACTGGAGATGATAGACAAGGTGAACCTTGATTTCAACATCGTACAGACCGAACACACGCATGGTGTTGAGCGGCCGGACATGGAAATCGAGGGCTCCATGAGTAACATCAATCTTCGAGTGACCGAATCACAACTCAAATTCATGATGGAGCTTTCACGGAACATTCCAGAGGCCTTTGCTTTGGAGTCTGATGAATCGGTTGAAGAAGAGGTCGAGGAAGATCTGCCGGATGGTCTTGTCAAGCGAGCGGAGACGGCACAGTCCACGGATGACAAGACCGCGTTGACAAATGGAGAGAAATCGGAGCCCGCACATCAGGGCCCGGAGCTCGGCGACGGCAAAAACACCTGGACCAAGCTCGATCTCATCTTCAAAGTGGGCGCGATTGGACTCGAATTGATTCACGGTCAACTTGACGAGCCGATTGGCGACCTCGAAGCCGCCAGCCTATCGAAGTTCTCGCTCAATGAGACCAGCGTAAAACTGCGAATGATCAGCGATGGTGCCATGGAGAGCGAATTGTTGATCCAATCATTCACCATTACCGACACCAGAACGAAAGAGAAGAATAAATTTCGAAAGATCATGTCTTTGATCAATTCGGACGTCAAGCAACAGTTCATGGCCAGTGTCTCCATCTCCGGAGGACAGCAGCGGAATCTCATTGCGTTGCTCACCATCGACAGTCCGCGCATTGTCGTAGCTCTCGACTACGTTTTCGAGGTGCTCGCATTCATCAACGCTGGCTTGGCACAAGATGATCCCTTACTCCTCGACGATGAGAGTGAGGATAAGTCCGATGATGCCGACGATGCAGTCAGCGATCATACCCTCGACGTTGCCGAGCAAACGGGGGAGACCGCAAACGATACGCCGGACGCCGAGGGCAACGGGTTGAGCATATCGTTCCGTGTCGACATAGTAGACGCACAAGTTATGCTCATCGCCAACCCAGCCGTCAGCCATTCGGAAGCTATCGTGCTAGGCACCAAGCAGGTCCTCGTGTCAAAGCAACAAGCCATGACGTTGCAGGTGGAAAAGGTAGGCATGTTCCTCTGCCGAATGGACAAATTCGAAAGCAGTCAACTTCGCATCTTGGATGATTTCAGCGTCCAGACGTCAGTCGACATGAAATCGCAAGGCCAAGACTCCTCGCTCACCAGCATACACGTGGAAATTGAACCACTGGTTCTACGGTTATCACTGCGTGATATCATGCTTGCAATGCAGATCTTCAACAAGGCCTCGGATATGTCGATCAACCAAGATCAGAAGATGCACGACGAAGGCCCGAAGAAACTCGCGCAGGTGAAGGCCTCAACAAAGTCAGTCAAGACAAAGGGCGATCGCTCCACGAAGAAGGCTGTCGGCAGCACCACGCAGAGAGCAGCTGCGCAGACAATCAGCACTACGAAGTCCGCACCGAAGAAGGAGGCAGAGAAGCAGCCACTGGGATCCGCTGTGCTCAAACGGGAAGAGATGAAGGTTCAAATGGATGGCATCCGCGTTGTCCTTATTGGAGACCTTCACGAACTTCCAATACTCGATTGGAGTGTGAAGAAATTCGCCATCGATGTTCGGGACTGGACAGGCAATCTGACCGCTGACACCAGCGTTGACACCTTCTTCAATGTGTACAACTTTTCCAAGTCAGCCTGGGAACCGCTCATTGAGCCATGGACTATTGGCTTTCACATGGCAAAGGAGACCAATCCTGACCGATTGGCAGTGGAGCTGTATTCGAGAAAGTCTCTCGAGATTACCGTCACATCTGCGACGATCGCCCTCGCCTCGAAATCCGCGCGCTTCTTTTCGTCCGACGAGGACGTGCTGTCCAAGCCGAGAGGAAATGACGCGCCGTATCGCATTCGCAACTACACTGGTTTTGAGGCCAATGTGTGGTCTGCGGGAGATAACGACGAGGACGGAGCAGCGGCCAAATTGGAGGACGGGGAAGAAAAGCCCTGGCGATTCGAGGATCCCACAACGACTCGCGAAACCTTGTCTCCCGAAGGGCAGTCTGGTGTCATTGGCATTCGTCTGGAGGGTAGTGGATTCGACAGCGTTGACCGCATTCAGGTCAGCCGTGAAGGGGAATCACTGTACAACCTCAAGCCGCGCAAGGACAAAGTGCAGCACCGGCTGCTTGTGGAAATCACACTGGGAACTGACAATGTGAAGTACATCACCCTCCGATCGCCCTTGGTCGTGGAGAACAACACTCAGATACCCGTGGAGATTGGCGTGTTCAGCCCCGAGGAAGGTCACCTGTTGAAGATTGAGAAGATTGCACCGGGCGAATCCCGGCCAGCCCCGGTGGGCGCAGCGTTTATGCACTCTCTCGTGGTCCGGCCAGATCAGGGGTTCGGGTACACATGGTCGAACGAACGGCTCTTTTGGAAAGATCTGCTCAAACGCCCAACACGCACACTCACTTGCCAAGGAGAGCAGGACAACAACTCTCCGCCTTTTTACTTCCAGTTGCAGGCGGTGTTTGACAAAAACAATCCCTTGACCAGGTATGTCACATGTGAGGTTAATGCAATCGAGATACTGACATGTGCGCAGCATCTACCCCTACCAACGACTACGGCTCTCTGCCCCTGTTGAGATACAGAATCTTCTGCCGTACGACTTCAAGTATCGAATCTACGACAAGACAACCAAAAAGGACTGGACAAATTTCCTTCGCAAGGGCGGCGTCAGTCCTGTGCATGTAGTGGAGCTGTCTCATCTTCTGTTGATGAGCGTCGACATGCAGGATACACCCTTCAAAGCAAGCGATTTCGCAATCATCAACTCCGGCAACGAGGGCGACTTCCGCAGGGAGAAGGTCTTGGCAGTCAAGGACAACAGCAACCTCGAGCTGCGGCTGAAGATTCACTACTACAACATCCCAGACAGTGGAGGCGCGTTCAAGATCACCATCTACAGTCCGTACGTCATTCTCAACCGCACCGGCCTCGAACTCGACATCCGAAGCAAGGCGTACTTTGGCTCCACAAAGTCTGCTGCTGGCCAGGCCACCTTTGCGGACACCGAAGACGACGCACGGCGAGCCGCACCCTTCATGTTTTCCTATCCCACCGATGACCGCAGAAACCGAGCCTTCATCAAAGTGCGCGGATCCGGCTGGAGTCAGCCGGTCAGTTTCGACGCGATTGGCGCTGCCGTAGATGTCAAGCTTCCGGCGGAGACTGGAAGGTCGGAGATGCATGCAGGGCTCATCGTCGAAGAGGGAGAGGGCAAGTACAAATTGACGAAAGTGGTCTCCGTTGTGCCCAGATTCCTGGTGAAGAACAAGCTCTCGGAGGACATCCAGATCCGCGAGCCCGGCTCTTCCGACGCGACGACGCTGAAGCCCGGCGAACTGCATCCATTGCGCTTCCTCAAGCAGACCACAGGTCAACAGCTTAGTCTTTGCTTCCCTGGTGTCAATAACCAGTGGACCTCACCTTTTGACATTGCCAACACTGGAAGTGTCCATATCAAGATTGCCCGGGCTGGGGAGAGACAAAAGCTCATTCGAATTGAGATTCTCATGGAAGCCGCAACAATCTTCCTCCATCTCAGCATGGAAACGAAGCATTGGCCATTCTCGATACGCAACGAAAGCAGCCAGGAATTCCTCTTCTGGCAAGCCAATCCCAACGTAGACGAAGACGAGGAAGATCGTAGCTCGGGATGGAAGCCGATTCGCTATCGACTACCGCCGCGGAGCATCATGCCATACGCCTGGGACTATCCCGCATCGAAGAACAAGAATCTGATCCTGAGCGCGGCGGGTAAAGAGCGGCATGTCAAGCTGGCGGAGATTGGAAATCTCATCCCCATGCGACTTCCTCCTTCGCCTGGATCCCAGCGGCAGCGAATCGTGGACTTGAATGTCATCGCGGACGGGCCGTCACAAACGCTGGTCATGTCTGACTTCAAGCAGTCCAAGAGCATCTACAAGCAGAAGCCTTCATCCGCGGCGACTGCTTCCACCACCAGCGGCTTCGAGGTCAAAGACCAGGATGACGATGTTACAATGCGTGCTAGCATTCGCCTCGCGGGAATAGGCCTCTCCCTGGTGAATTCGCAGCTTCGCGAACTCGTGTATGTCACGTGGCGAGACATCGAACTCAAGTACACAGACTCCAAGCTCTACCAAAAGGTCGCGGCGACCGTCAAGTGGATACAGATCGACAACCAGCTATACGGGGGCATCTTTCCCTTAATCGCCTACCCCAGCGTCGTTCCCAAGACTGGAAAGGAGATGGAAGCACATCCAATCTTCCGGACGGTCATCACCAGGGTCAAGGACGATTCGTATGGCGTTTTGTACATCAAATACTTCACCATTCTCCTTCAGCAATTGACGATCGAGATCGACGAAGACTTCATCTTCGCGCTGCTGGACTTCACCAAGGTGCCAGGAGCGTCGTGGACCGAGGAGGCGGAAGGCCGATTGGCGCCGGAGACACTCGACATCCCTGAGCCCCAGCAAGAGCAGTCCGGGCAGGACATTTACTTCGAGCTCCTTCAATTGCAACCGATGCAATTCGACCTTTCCTTTGTCCGAACCGAGCGCATCAACGCAGAAGACACGGGCAGCTCCTCCACCAATCCCTTCATGTTTGCGGTGAACGTCTTGACAATGTCCATCGGCAACGTCAACGACGCCCCCATTCGCTACAATGCGCTTATGTTGGAGAATGCAAGAGTCTCGGTGGGCACGCTCATTAATAACATCAAGAGTCACTATGTGCAAGAATCCCTGGGGCAGCTGCATATCGTCATTGGCTCGGCAGACTTCCTCGGCAACCCGGTGGGCCTGTTCAACAACATCAGCTCTGGCGTCGCAGATATATTCTACGAACCGTATCAGGGATTGGTGACCGAGCGGCCACAAGATCTCGGCGTTGGCATCGCCAAAGGAGCCAGCAGCTTCGTCAAAAAGAGTGTATTCGGCCTCTCGGACAGCGTTTCCAAGTTCACGGGAAGCATCAGCAAAGGTCTTGCGGCAGCCAGCATGGACAAGGAGTTCCAAGACCAGAGGCGCATGTCACGCGCTCGCAACCGACCTAAGCACGCGTTGTATGGTATCACGTCGGGCGGCAACGCTTTCGCAAGCAGTCTCGCGAGCGGAATCGGCGGGCTGGCGAGACAGCCCATGCAAGGCGCGGAGAAAGAGGGTGCCGCAGGCTTTGTCAAAGGTGTTGGGAAAGGCCTGCTCGGACTCGCGACGAAGCCGGCCATCGGTGCATTCGATCTTGCTTCCAGCATGGCGGAAGGGGTGAAGAATACCACCACCGTTTTCGATCAAGAAGGCCTGGACCGCGTGCGTCTCGCACGTTTCATTGGCATAGATGGGGTCGTCCGCCCCTATAGCCAACGCGAGGCCCTCGGTCAGTTCTGGCTCAAGACCATCGACAACGGCAAATACTTCAACGAGAACTACATTGCCCACCTGGAGTTGAACTCTGGCTCTCAGGGCGACAGACAAGAGGGTCGGAACCAGCAGTCCGAAGCATCGATGCTGGTCATGATCACATACAATGCCATTATGCTGGTCCGCGCTAGGAGGCTCACCAGCGAATGGGAAGTGCCTCTGAAAGACATCCAGACGATCAGTAAGGAGCGCACGGGGATGAGCATCGTTCTCAAAGGCGGCACCAACGGTCCGTTCATTCCAATTGCGGATGAGGCGAGTCGGAATTGGCTGTACAAGCAAGTGGCGATCGCGGTCAACGCATACAACGACAAGTGGAATGCCAAGGGATAGAATGTAAGGCAATTGTGACTTTACGATGCAACGGCAGCACATTTGCAAGGCGCAGTGGGAGTTTGTTTGCATTCTAGGTGGCTTGAGGCGGGACCCTACGCGATGCTGAGGGCGAGTGGTTCAATCTCCATAACACGCATTCATGCATTAGTGTTACTACAACAATACAAGTGATGCATCTCCTATGCATATCGGTCGTAGGCTCGTTCACTGTAACAATTTAGGTATGGCCTTCGTGATTTACCTCCTCCCCTCCCCCGACGCTGAGACCCATGTTCGAAACGCCTCGCTATGCCTGAACATCGTGCGGAGTCTGCGGAAACGTGAAATGTGCGCTCGATCAATCATGCAAAATAACTCTTCCAAAGAACACCCTCCAGGTCTTCCAGCTGCTCGGGTGTGAATGCCTGCGAGGGTTATGTCAGCTAAAGTAGAGGCAGTGAAGCGATTAACAAAGAACTCACCTTGACGTCGATTTGCCACGTGTCCTGTCGTGTCTTCTTGAAGTCGCTCAAGATTGCCTTGACGCTCTTGCCCACCATCCCTGAATCGCTTGCTGCGCGTCCGGCGAGGGTCGCCAGCACTTCGGGCAGCCACTCTGGTGGAGGTGAAGTGTAGGGGAAAGCTTGTACCAGAGCACCGAGTCCTATCACCGCGGCGTGACGGGCCAAGACCAATTTGTTCTGCTCCTGGGTCGGCGTGCTGGTGCCAGTATTTGCCCCGGGCTTCCTCTTTGGGAGAGGATTGTCGGCCAGGAGCTTGGTGAAGTAGGACTTCAGCTCCGATATCTTTTCATTGCGAAAGGCGACCGGTGAGCATCGCACCATCCCACTCAACGTTGCCTGGGCTCCAAGCCGGACTTCGAGTTGGGAGTCGTGTAGCATCTCGCGTACGCACACAAACAGATCGTTTGATTCCTTGCGCGGCATCAGGAAGAGCATACGGAAGTATATCACCTGCATATTGATGAGGACGCGAAGGCGTTGGTGCCAGGACGGCGACTGCTTTCCGATCTTGATGAGCGATGCCACGAACGCCTCCTCCTCTCCAGCACGATGCGGAATGTTGGACAGATGGCGGAAGACGTGATACGCCAGGCTTTGCAATTCCGGGTCTTCCTTGATGTCCATCATGTGCAAAGTCTGCTCCATGAGCCCGTGTGGAAAGAAGGGAACGAGGACGGTGCAGTCATAGGCCGACAGCGAAGTATCCAGCCAGAGTAACACGGTCTTGCTCGCCTGAGTGTACGGAGTGGGGGTCTGGATGCCTGGCGGCCGCTCCTTGCGCCACGCCTCGAGTCTTTGAAACACATCCTGCACGATACTGGTGAACTCCGCGGTGGGAGTATATGGTCGCTTGCCCACGCTGGATGCTGCCCGTTGATCTTCGAGCAGAGCAGGAATGTCCCGGTAGGATTCGTGGTGCCTGGTACGGAAGATGGTGCTCAGAGTGGTCCCGATGACTTCTCGCACGCCTTTGTACGGATGGTCGAGGTGTGCAAGGAAGTCCTGGACAATCGACCCGTCCAGCTGGAAGTGCCACCCTAGCGCTGCAATGACCAGCTGTAGCAGAGTAATCTTGGAACTCTCTTTGAAAGCGGCATTGGTGTCCATGTCGAGTCTGAAGCTAGCGAGCCAGTCAACCAGCGGCCAGGCGCGCCGTGGATCCTTTCCACCGACGACCAGTGTCACGAACGTCGCCCAGTAGGAGCTGTTTTCCGGGGTCAGGCCATCGCTGAAGATCCGGCGCAGCATGGGGAATGCGAACGACCAGATCTCTTCGCGAAGGCTGGGCTTGAAGTCTTCGGAGCTACTAATGAGCGCGCCCATGATCTCGGCCATCGCGCGATGCTGATGTTTGTCGCTTCCATCGCCATATACGGCTTGGGTGAGATCCTTGAAATCGGCGAACGTCGCCACGGTCAATTCATCAGCCAGCAGATTCATCACATAGGCGACGATCATAGAGCTATGCATCCTGAACCGGTCGGCATGCTGGTCACGGGGTTCTTGCTTCATGTAGCCGAAATAGGTCGAAAGCCAGCGACGGTCAATGTAAGATCCGATCTTCTTGCGTACCGCCTGTTCTGTTTCGTCGTACTCCAGCTTGGTCTCTCCTGTCTGAGAAGCACGCAAGGTCTTCTGCCACACGAGCCATCCAGGGAAATCGGCGTCGATGTATACATCCGCCTCAGGTTTAGCAAAGGCTGCTAAATATCTCTGTGTCCACGCCGGATCGTCTCGCTCCGTTGAAATTACCGTTTCATCCGGATCATGCTGCTCATCAAGCAGATAGTTTTCATACGAATGTCCGTTGAGCGCTCTTGTTCCAATCAAGCTGAAGATTGCATTCAGAGAGGTGGCGTAGAGTGTTCGGAGCTGGGGGTGAGGATCAATGACACCGAGCGCAACGAGCTCTAGCATTGAAGGTGAGGCGATAGTCTCGAACCGATAGTCCAGACCGACGGCCATGACGGCAGTCCTGCTCGCCTTCTTCCAATGCGACTGCTTCACCATCTGTATGAGCTCGGCGGCGAGTTCGGATTTCTTCCTCTCAATTACGGCACGACGTCTCTTGATTTTGGTCTTCTTGGGCGGCACCATAGAGTTGGCGTCTTCGATGGTTCGCGCAACGGTGCGGGACTCGGCGACAGCGTCTGGCCAGATCGCACGGAGAGTTCCTTCGTCCAAGATCACCATTCGGTCCAAGGCGGGTGTCATGCCCTGGATTGTAAAGCTACTCGAGGCCACGAGCTTTTGAATGCTGGGGCGGTCCGCCTCACTGACGTCCACAAAGAGTCGAATCATCCGTGGTGCAAATCGCCAGTTCCGGCTGATGGCCTTTGCAAGGCTGCCAAACAGCAGAGAGAACATGGCACCTTTGATCCGCGGATCATCACCCTTGTGCAGCGCATCCTCGAGCGCATCGAGCAGTGGAGGAATGATGAGAGACTTGGCGCCAATGATGCTTTTGACAGCTTGTTCTCCAGCAGACTGCGCCGTCCTTCGAATATCGGTGTAGATGGATGTGCTGGAATGCGCAAGATCCAGCAGTAAGGTCTTGTCTAGCTCTGATGCTGCCCTCGGAGTCTCGTTGAATCGCAATCGCTGGAAGTGGTAGAGATTCGCTCTTCTGACCAGGAGTGGTCGCGGATACTGCTTCCTCGTGCCAGAGAACTTGAACGGATGGATATCAGCACTCAGCAGCCGAGTGAGACGGTCCAACACGTGTGCCGATCTTTCGATGCCGATGTCCACAAACCAGCTCTTATATGCGGTGTACAGAGCATTGAAGCAAGCCACGTCATCCTCCTGGTTATGGATGAGGAAGTGGTGCACCCGGTGCAGGGTCTCTCCCACAGTCTTGCGGAACTGGTGCACGGCTTCGTAGTGTGGGCTGCCAATCTCCAGGGGATAGCCAGTTGGGTAGTGGAAAGTCCGCTTGACCTTGTCATCATCTGGCTCATTGAGGTCCATATCGTGCTCCTGAGAGTCCTCGCTCTCCATCTCCACTTGGCCACTCTCATCAACATCGACAAAAGTATACGGAGTAACTGTCCCATCATCGGAGCGGAACAGCCGCGAAAGCCCAGAGATGATGAGGCGGAGCAGAACGAGGTTTCTCGAGACTTCGTCGGACCAGTCCTTCCCTACACCGTCTCGTTTGATTGGGGCGGTATCGGAGATGAGGTCGTTGAGAGCTTTCAAGGCTCGACCACCTTGCGCTTCGGAAACCTTCGTTGCGAACTCGAGCTCTGCCTGGGTAGGGGTATGCCAGCGGATGTCCAATGTTGTAGGGTCCACAATGCGACCCCATGATTCCGAGGAAAGGCCATTCTGGAATTCTCCCGGGTTGAACAGGCTGTAATCCATGGTGTAAGTCACCGTCAGGTTGAGCAGGAGGTGATGCACAAAGTTGCTGACGTGAACAAGTGGAATCCCCTTGCAGGTGTCCTGCATGTAGTTCGCAATCTCAAAAAGATCCTCTTTGAATTGCAGAACGTCGTCTCCCACGTGAACGACGCACATGCTCAGGAGTGAAACATGCCACACAAGCGCTCGGTCTCGGGGGAGGATCTCGCTGCCTGTCGTCCTGGTCGATCCTGCACCAATGTCCCCAATTTCGGTTCGGATACCCGCGATAAGCTCCGGCAGTAGTCTCTCGAGAGCCTTCTTCGGCGAGATCTTGACGAGTGCATTGCAAATGAAGGCCATTGCGTCTCGTGCTTGATGTACAACATGATTCGAGATGAAGCGAGCAACTTGTTCGAGAGCTATGTCGTAAAGCTCGGGGCTTAGGCTGGCCAGAAGAGGACTGAAGGTGGCCGGCAGAGTGTTGACCACATTCTCCTCTGGGCTACCGCTCTTGACCTTTGCAGCATCCGGCAAGTTCTGGAGGAGGGTAAACACACGGCCAAGAAAGCTGATCAAGAACTCGGCGAAGCCAGCAGTCGACGAACGCAGGATTGCATCCTCGTCGTCATCAGACAGCTCTGACGAGTAGTCAACCTCGAGCGCTGGACCGGCTTCCTCGAATCGAGCGACCTGGGCAGTGATCCACTCTACGGCGAGTCCAGTGCCGGCGCTCGCAGCTGGCGTTGATACGGCATCATGGTCAACCACCTCGAAGTCTCCACTGAGGTCACTTTTCTCACGTTTCAATTCTTTTGTGAGGTCCACGAGCGGAATATTGTAACACACCGCTTGAATGAAAGCCAAGCTGTGCATGGTCTTGTCCAGGTCGTTGGCATCGATGCCGGGAAGTGCCAGGCCGAGCAGCGTGGTGAGGTGACATCGGAAGCCCTTCGTTCTCGATATGGTCTTGCTCAGCATTTGTAGAGCACGAATGGAAGAAATGGTGCGATGCACTTCCACCAGGCCTTGCATGGCCGGGTAGATCCTTTGTAATGCTCCCGGCAAGATGAGCGTGGGCTCCAGGTAGGCCAAACCTTGCAAAGTGCTGAGAGCATAATTCATCGCCGTCCCGCTCTTTGCGTAGATTCCCATGAAGACCACCTCTCGGAGGCAAAGTACGAATCGGCGCTTGACATTGTCGTCAAGTCTTCGATCCATGGGAACTTCGTACTCGCCACTCTGCTCGCGATTCCAGCGCATGACGAAGAAGTCGGCCAGGTAATAGACGAGTTGGGCCAAGGGCTTGGTCCACCCACCGGAGTTTGAGGGATGGAAGAAGGTTTCAATGCCTTGGATGAGGGCTTCCAGCTGATGCAAGACCGACTTTCCTTCGGCGGCGTCCAAGCACTGCGGCGAGATTGACATGACGATCCACCTCGCAATGCTGTGGCTGACTGGATGCTTTCGCGCATCGCGCTCGAGCAACATGCCGTTGCCTGCACCAAGATCCACAGTGCCACTGTATGGAGTGGTGGCCTGGCCCACGGGAATTTCAAGCAGCCTGAGTACGGCGGTGAAGACGAGGGAGGATTGTTCTTCAGTGAAGAGGCCACACGGCCCAAAGGGGAGATGCTCCGCGCCAAGACCATCCCTCGCCTGCCTTGAGAAGATGTCCAAGAAGCGCATGTCGACCATCATAGATCGATTCACCGTCGACCAGAGGTGGAAAAACGTGGGAAGGTAGTATTGTGGCTGAAGCGTTGGGTGATCGGGCGGGGGTGGTGAGGTCGGAAGCATGAGGTTCAACAGGCCGATGACGACAAAGGCATGTTCTGAGAATGACATGCTGTAGAAAGGTAGGAATTCTTCGAGCATGGCCGGAATCTCCGTTGGGTCGAAGAATAACTGCGCAAATGTAGCCAGCTTGGTCAGAGTCCTGATGTTACGTTTGCTGCTGTACGTATTCTGCGTGCTGCTTTCGGATGGGAGGACGAAGATCTTCAACTCCTTGTACAACGGCCGCCAGTCCAGCGTCAAGTCCTTCCCGGGGCGCAGGTACTGCTTTCGTTTTGTGAGAATCATAAACATGCTGGCGAACCTTTCGGCCACGCTGTATTCTAGACCGGGTGCCAGCGCGAGCTCGTAGTATAATTTGACCAGGGATATGCGCTGCTTCCTCGTCAGGTCGAACTTCAGGCTCATGCAGCCTCGGATCTCTTTTGTCCAGTGCACCGCGCCGGGGGTAAAGTCCCCTGCGGCTACGGCGATGTAGAGATGCTTGATCATCTCATCCATGTCCTGTTCTCTCCGTTCGCGAGTCTCGGTGTCGTACGGGAGGTATCTGGCGTAGGGAAAGACCCGTGGCCGCGTGCGGCCTACCTCGGCCGAGCCGTTGTCGGCATCGTTGTCGCCTGTACCAGCACGGTCTCCGCCACCGCCGGGGGATGTGGCGCGCGAGGCATCGTGGGGATCTGCCTGAGCATGAATCGCGCGGAGGACATCGGGCATGCGGTCATGCGCGGCGCCATCTCTTGCCATGGTGCTGAAGCTGCGCAATCATGCGCCGATGGGCATGAGAGAAGGAGGGCGGCGAGCTCGTGCTCTCTGACCTTCTCATGCAGAAGTGAAGCCTCGTGGGAAAGGATGGGAGCTTAGCCAGGCATCACACGACAATGTGCATCCACCTCTTGTGCCCGACAAAGGTTCGTTGGGCGCTGCGGCGGTGAGGAGATTGGGGGAAAGCAGCTGCGATCAAGATGAAGCACAGAGTTTTCCGAAAGTCGGGTCGATGGTGTTCGAGATGCTTCGGTTTGGGACGTTTGCGTCGTTGTCCGCGAGGTTGCCTTGACCGAAACAATAGTGCATGTGGTGACCTCAAAGGCGCTGCAACTCGGAGCTAGTTCGGTGACTAAGCGGCCAGGCCTTTCCCAGTTTGAGGATGGCGTGGAACTCACGCGACACGCACTTGCTTCTTGACTCCGCAGGGACTAGGCGGTAGTGAATGTTGGGGACGACTGGAGCGAAGAGAAAGAGATCGACACGAGAAGCGAGTGAGGACTGCGGAAGATTAAGTAGTTTATGGCATGCGCGAGCTGACGGTGGCGGCGCTCCTGGTGAGGCAAACACCTTTACGCAACCCCGGTGGCGCCTAGCACGCGCCGACTCCCCGACCATCCATCCCACTCTCTCCGGCCGCCGCCCAAAGAATTAGCACGTGGGCGTGAACCCTCCAGCGGGTAAACAGAGATATGGTGAGAATCATCTCGTGCTCATCCCGAACAGTTCGCATTCGTGCTGACCGCCCGCAAGGCCTATTACAGCCCAGACGCAATCTTGACGGATGCGCAAAAGACGCCGGTTACCTTTGAAATGGCTGTGCCCCAGCTGTTCTCCATAAACAACGGGTCGGCGATCCAGCAGGGTACCAAACTCGACCTCCCACTGTGGATGGCAGAGATGCTGGCAGTATCGAGGCCCGCTGGTCCAGACTCCGCCCCGCTGGGTTCGCTGGACCTGCCACCTCCCTTGGGTCCAAGAGTGATGAACGCGCTGCGAGCAGACCCCAAATCGGTGGATGTCAGAGCACAGGCGCAATGGTTCTACGGCATAGGAG
>NW_022985527.1:0-17726 GCF_010093505.1 Neohortaea acidophila
GAGAGAAGCAGACGTAACGTCTCCATACTTCTCGAACATCTCCCGGAACTCATCCTCGCTGATCTCCTGGTCGATGTTCTTGACGTAGATGTTGGTGAAGTTGGCCTTCATCTCCTCAAACTTGCTCATGCGGTCCTTCTTGGGGATGTGGTGGCCCACGAAGACCTTCTTCTCATTGAGAAGCATGCCGTTGACACTCTTGATGGCGGAGTTGGCAGCTTCGGCCGTCTCGTAGTGCACAAAGCCGTAGCCCTTGGAGTTGCCCAGCTCATCGACAGCGACCTTGCAGCTGAGAATGTTGCCAAACGCGGCGAAGGTGTCGTGGAGAGCCTTGTTGTCGATGGCAGCGTCGAGGTTCTTGATGAAGACGTTGCCCTGTCCAGTCTTGCGCAAAGCGGGGTCTCGCTGAGACCACATGATGCGGCAAGGCCGGCCCTTGATAAGGGTGTAGTTCAGCTCTTCCAGTGCACGCTCACCATCGGCAGCGTTGTTGTAGTTGACGTAGGCGTAGCCGAGCGAGCGACGAGTGACGGCGTCACGGCAGACACGGATAGACGCGACCTGGCCGATGGAGGAGAAGAGCTCGAAGAGCATGGCCTCGGTGACGGAGGGGTCGAGCTCACCGACGTAGAGAGAGGCGGAGTTGGAGTGGGCAGTGGAAGGAGCGGCAGAGGTAGGGGTGGACATTTCGTTGAAGTCGGGGGCGACACCGGTGTTGACCTGCATGGTACCGTTGGGCGCGGCGCCGTCGGGGGTGGGAGAGGCGGCCTGACCAGTAAGGCCGGCGGGGGAGGTGGACGTTTGAACGTCAGACATTTTGATTGATTTCTTCTGTGATGGACGGGTTAGAATGTGTCGGAGAAAAGAGGGAGAACAGGAGGCGTTATTATTGTCGCTGCCTTTGATGTGGCGGACAAAGAGCGTGCAGGGAGGGAAACATACTTTTTTGTTCAAAAGCAGATGCAACACGTGAGGCTGTTGTGAGCGAACGGAAGTGAGTGGCTCTTCTGCAGACGTCAGCGAGTGAATCAGAGGGTGGTTTGCCGTGAATACGAGGCAACACTCACAGCTGCTGCGTCGCTGAAAGCGTAACGGTGTTGTTGTCTTTGAGGTTGAGGAGAAGAAAGAAGCCTTCCGACACACCACGGGGGGATCGCGAAGGGACGAGTTTTGCCGGCTTTTCAACTGTTTTTGGGACCCTTGACTTCCGAAGTAGTGCTGAGGTTGTTTTGAGGTGGAACAGGAGAGTAGATGGGGGGAGGAGGGTGGTTTGTTGATGGGAGGAGTGCGGTAAGGAGGGTGAGAGGGCAAGTCAATTCCACGCGGTTGTGCCTGCCTGCGAACTTTTTTGCGCCTTGACCCGTGCGCTTGGCGGAAACCCCGAATCCAAAATACGCTAGCTGCTTTGGGCTAGTCGCGGCTGCCCGCGTCTGTAGCCCCTCGAGCCTGCAATCAATTGACACCTCAGGCCGAACATCTGCTTGATATGAGGCTGAAGTTACGCTGGCAACCAATATCGCGATGTTTGTCTCTGTCCGTCTGTATATCCATAGCACAAACACCAGGATCTCATGCAAGTGCTATCGAAAGCCTCACAATCATCCATCCATCTTACCCGTCAAGTCCATCCTCCCAACCCTCACTTCCCTCAAGAAACATCTTGACCTTGCTCTTGCAAGCCTCCAACTCCTCTCCCAACGCCTCATTCCACTGCCTTTCCACCTCGCCAACCTTCTCCTTAAGATCCTCCGTCAGAACCTCCTCCCGCTCGAGCCTCCCCTTCCTCATCTCCGGCTTCCGGAGCACATCATCTACATTGCGACTTCGTTCCTCAATCTCCACCAGCCGTGATTGACTCTTCGCCCTCGCCGTGCGCACCTCGTGGAGCAAGCATAAGAGATTCGTCTGCGACTCGATGAACTGGTACGCAGACTTTTGCGCGTGGCTCAGCAGGGTGTAGAGGTATTGAAGTGGGTGGTGGAGGTACGCGGGATTCTCGGCGAACTCTTGCTCCGGGATCTGAATGGCCACGCCGGAGACCTCGGCGGGAATGTGCTGGATGACCTCAAGCAGGCCGGGCGCAATGTCCCAGAATGCCGATAATTGCTCCTCCACGCCTCGCGTGACGTTGGTCTCGATGATTTGTTGGAGATCGTCGAAGCGTTGCAGTGACTTTTTGGCGAACGAGAGTTGGCGATCACCACCGTCTTTGACGAAGAATGCTTCCGCCTGCTCAATCTTCTTTTGTTGTCTCGCCTTCCGGAAGGGCGTCAAGATCACCTCGGAGTACTTGAGACTTCGATCGGCGTGGAGATCGTACATCTCCTTGTGCATCTGCTCTCGCGCTTCAAACAGCCACTTCAGCAGGGTGAGCTTCTCCAAGCGCTCGGGCAGCTCGTCACCCTCCTCTTGCGCCTGATTTGGATCCCGGACCTCATTCCGGCTTTCCAGATCAACGCGCAGCCGATCAATGCCGGCATTCGCCTTTTCAAGTCGCGCCGTCAACAGCGCATTCAAAGGGTGGGCCAAGCTTGCCTCGAACACGTCAAAGGCAGATTTTGTGACCGCTTTGCTGCGTTCGGCTTCTTCTTGCTCAAAGTCGGCTTCGGCTTGTGCGGCTTCGGCATAAGACATGGTGCCATCTGAGATTCTGTCCTGGATGTTAGAGCGTAATTGCTTCCTCCGTTCTTGCTCGGCCTCATCTTGTTGGTCTTGCATCGTTGCATGCTGACTGGCGTAGGCATCCTTGATCTCAGAGATCTCAGTGTGGTCAGCGAGGGCCCGGTATTCACCCCTAAGGTCCGCGAGCAGCGGGTGCTTGTTCTTGACGGCAGGATAGTGTCGTGGATATGGCGGGGGTAGTGTCACTAGTCGTGAGACATCGAGAGAACCGTCATGAGGAGTCGACAGCCTCCGAGCATGTCCTGGTGTCGGGACTGGCGTTTCGATATCATCTGACTGCTGCCAGCCTACCTTCTCAGGCGGATATTCATTGGGCCCCAACTTAAAGCTTTCACCGCTTGGGCCCGGCGTAGATCCAGTATGCCGGCTGTTTCTGGACGACGTCTCCTCGTGGTCTTGCAGGGCAGCTGGATTCACGCCCATGTACTTTGTCTCTCGATGGCTTTTCTCAATCCTCTCCGGTTTGCCAACAGAGTTCGAGCCGGAGTTACTGTTGTCCCACCATCGACTTGGTGTCCTGCCACGCGAGCTCTCCTCATCCGCAGTCGAGCTCACATTCATGCTTGGAATGGGAGAGAGCGACGGCTTGAATGTCTCTGCTCTTTGATGAGATTCGGCGCGCTCCAATGCTTCGTCCGATGCAATGAAGCCACCCAGCTCAGAGCCCGGTGTGAATTCGCCGAGGGATGAGGCAGAGGAAGGATCATTGCCATAGGCAGCACCTTGCTGGCCGTCGGATGCCCATGACGGGTGAGTCGGGTCAATTGATGAGTGAGAAGTGCTCGGCGTGATTGTCCGTTTGCTCTGCTGTGCATAAGATCGCCACATATCTCGGGTAAGGTCGACAATGTCGCCCGCCATGGCATTGTAAGCAGTAGCGTAACGGTCACGACGGAGTCTCGACTCGTTGACGATGAAGCTTGCGAACAGCTGCAGGCGATCCTCGTCACATGATGCAGCCGCTTCACTCTCAATGAAGGCTCGATGACGTTCCAAGGCCTGCAAGAAAAAGGTGTCAAGCTTGGCAGAAGGTTGGGCGGAGCTAGAGGATGTTGGCCGTGGAGGACTCGATAGTGTCGGCGTCCCAGAAGTCAAGGCAAGGTAGGAAGCTTGAGAGACCTGTCGATCGCTGGATGCGCTGCCTGGGGCCTTCAACGCGATTCGCTTCAGAGAATCATCGCTGGCTTTCCCGACGGCTGGCGTGTATGGAGGAGTCAGCACACTATTCATACTGGGGATGGCCGTTGGTGGACCAGAGTTGGTGTTTGGAGAGACGGCACTGTCGACACTAGCCCCGAACTTGACTTCCCGAGATGTGCCGTGTGCATCACGTCGGCGACGAATAGAGCCATCCGAAGTACCCATCACCAGACCTTCCTGCTTGGAAACCTTTGCTTCTGGTGACGCCACATTCGCCGCCTCTCTTTCCGCACGACTCCGAGATCTTCGCTCGCGGATTCCATTGCCGCTGCTATCCCGCTTTGCATGTCGGCGGATGAGAGTCGAAGGATCATGGCTAACGCCAGTGTCGATGCGAAGAGGCTGATGCAATGGTGCTTGGGGAACGTCAGTGTCCACCCAATCTGCCGGGGTCGGCGGGACTGGGCCAAGGCTCGACGAAGCGGCCGCTGCAGCAGATCTTCGGTTGCGAGACACGTCAATACTACGATCCGAGCCAATGCTGTTTGATCGAGAACTGCTTTCCGAATAACGATTTAGACTCTGTGTCCTCGACCCTGACGGAGGTGGACCGGGTGGCGGCCCAGGTAGTGGCATGCCTGGTTTCCAAGTGCTAGCAAGAGGAACCTTCCGTATAGGTCCCAGCTGGGTTGCTAGTGGGGCGTCGACTGTTTGATATGTCTGAAGCCGACCTGTTGAGGCCGCTCTTTTGGCGGCTGGTGGTCGCAAGTCGTCCAGCTTTGACAGTCGACCGTCTTCCGCGGGTAGTGAGTCAGCTTCCAGAGTGGATGTACGTATGTTTGCCAGATTGAACAGGTTCCGATGGGAAGATGACGATCGATCATGATACCGCAAAGAGGCTGGTGGAGGCGGGAAGCCTGGAGTCATCGGATTTGGAGGCGAAGAAGCGCTCGAGTTTTGCGATGGCGGGACCGAGTAGACCGAGCTCTCAAACATTGAGATCGGTCGCAACTGCTGGTGCCCGCTTCTGCTCGACGAATATGGAGGCGGAGGGGAGGGCATCGCAGCTATTGTTGTCTGGAATTAGTCAAGGGCAGACCTGATTCATGCGTCAACAGCTACAACATACGCTCCAGACCAGTTGCATCTTGTGTCCCTGCTACCGCCGTACCGCTGCCACGCCGCTGGAACACCCTTTGGGCGCCATACACTTGCGCGTTGTCGGTCCATTGTCTAGGGTCGTAAGGCTCCATTGCAGTGTGATCAGGCGCGCTGACGGGAGGCGAGTGGCCTGAGTTTACAGGTCGCCTACCATGCAAGGGCGTGGGAGATGCGGGGGCATGAGAAGCAGAAGACGGCGATAGGAAGCTGGTTGAGGAGATGGGGGTGTGGGAAGAACCGCCCAAGGTTCTGACCAGGTTGGTGGCAATCGACGGGAGTCGAGCAGGGGACAGCCTCTGGCGCCCTGTTGTTGAGAGCGGCGGGGGCGGAGGGTACTCATATTGCTCACTCATCGCAATGGCCTTGCCCGCGGCAAGTTAGGCGCTGCATCTAGCTGGCCTGGTCTGAGATGACCGAGACTTCAGGAGCGGATGCGGCGGGAAGGATGAGCGCGCATTGAAACACAGTCGAGAGTAGACAAGACAATCACACAAGATGAGGAAAGATAAGATGCACGGCTTGCGATTTTTGTCAGAAATGCGGGCTGAAGGAGCGGGAGTGGATGGCTGCATAGTCCGCCATTGGCCAGCCTGACCAGTCTCCTGCTGCACGTCCGAGGTCAAAGCAGACTCCACAGTGTTGGTTTCTATTCTCGAACCCAGGGAAGCGGGAATGGCGATGTTAGCTCCATCCCACCCCCGCCAAGGGGTGCCCTTTGATGATGGCGACGCCTTTTGCGCGAATCAGCGCGGGTGCAGTCGAACATATCACACAAAGACTTCTGCCCTGCATGAGGCAGAGAGGCGGCGGTGGAGCGAGCTCAGCGCGTAGACAGCGAATGGCGTGCGGTTTGGCGGCGAGCTTGGGGCGGCTAACCGGTTTGAGGTAGCAGAGCTGGGTGTTTGGTGCAACGTCTTCTCATGTAGTGGCCTCCTTCAGAAGAGCGGCAGAGCCAGCAGGGAGACAAGGGCGGGGATGTAGCCTGATACGAGTCGAACCAAGACCCCGGGTTCTTGCACGTTGTATTCGAGGATAGGTCAGGCCACGCCGACAGAAGTCCAGGCTCCCTTCTACTGTACTCCGCGCCGATGCATCAAGGCCGTGGAGAAACAATCTTGCTTCACCATGCTCTAAGCACAGGCAGGTGCATCGTACGTGGAAGTACCATGTGAACGTGAAGGGTCAGATGAATGAGAAGATAGCGAAGATGCCACGATGTCTATGACCTCGAAACGAACGTGTCGGTTCGGTTGGACTGGACATGAGCAAAACGATGACTAATCCATAACGAACGCGCACGGGCGCGTTGCGGATCATGTGGCGCCTGCCAAGCTGATGAAAGCTGGGGCAAGGCGAGCCGCATACGTGATGGTTGACGTGGAATTTCCTGGGGACCGCATCACCATCCACGCAATACGCCACGCAAGGCTCACTCTGCGACTGACACCGACCGCCGATCCACTTGGACCTTGACAGAGTCTGCATCTTACCACCACCACCTCCTCTGACCCTCTCAGTATCTGGACAGCTCGGCGTGCAAGCACTCGGAAGATTGACGGCGGCTTTCCAGCCCACGAACGCATCGTCAAGATGTCGATCAAGTACGCGACCACCATGAACTCACTCTGACTCTGATTGTCCACGGCTGACCGCTAAATAGCTGGGTGATGTTAGCATCCTCTTCAAACCCGACTTCGCCGGCCCCCACCCTCCCATACATTCCTCTGCCAAACGAACAGACGCTCTACACCTCCAGCCCACGCGTCGCCCTAAACATCAACATCCCCGCGCACTTCCCCGGCAAGCAGCAGCAGCCTTTCTCAAGATCTTCTTCCGGCGGCCAACTATACCTGACCACCCGCCGAATCATCTTCCTCCCCGATAAAAGCACGCCACAACTACAAAGCTTTGCCGCGCCGATCCTGAGCCTTCACGACTCGCATGTCACAGCGCCATGGTTCGGGCCGAACGTATGGGCAGCTGCCCTACAGCCCACTGAAGGCGGCGGCATTCCCATTCCGCCTGGCGGGGTTGCAGAGCTGAAGTTCACATTCAAGGAGGGTGGCGCATTTGACTTCCAGACACGATATGAACGGATAAGAGAGAGACTACAGCAGGCTGTAGAAGCGGCCAGAAGTAACGGTGATGCACCCAACGGCGGAATCGGCGCAGCCAGCGGAATGGAAGAGGCGGGCGTGCATTTGGAGGATCTCCCGGCATACCAAGAGGAGAGCGACGGCCCTTTGATGCCGCCTATTGCCTCCGTGCGGCCCGTCGCGCAGGCAAACGGTGGCGATAGCTCGAGTTCTCGCACGGCACAGACTATACCGTCGGAGCCGCCGCCGAACTATGAAGAGGCTCAGACGGCTGGGCCGCATGGCGATGATGCGGGACGGGCGAACGCAGCCGCATGAACAGTCTGCGACCTTCACTGATTCGCTGCGGCGACGCGATGCAGGCCATGTCTATTACACGAGTGCTACGATCAGGCAGTTAGATGAACCCTTGCCATTGATAATTCCCTCTCCTTCACCATCCTTCTATTCTGCTGGTGAAGTGCCCCGCAAGTGCTCATATGGCACGCCTCAGGATGGTCATGTTGCTCCATTCTATCTAAGTGTGTCAGCGTAAATGACGTACAACATGTGGGATCTGCACATTAAGATGAAGCAGTCGGGCGTGCGGGCGGAAGAGTCGGGCAAGGCTGAAAGGAGAAGATGGCACCTGCATTTTTGGCTTCCGCAGATTGCAGGGTCTTTTTGGGTGACCACACGTGGAAGTGCAAGCTTCCCTACTCCATCATCTACTGCTTACCCTTCCAACCCATCACGACACCGCTTGCCCTTGCCTCATCTCACCCCACCCCCTGCACGACACGCTGTCCACGATCCTCCTTCCTATGACACGCAGCGTGCACCGGTCGCCGACGCCCGAGGTCTAGCACACGGGCCCCGAGACGTACGCACCGTCACCTCCTTCCCACCCTTCTCCCTTCTCATAATTGTAATTCTACAAGCGTTCGGCATTGCTGGTCATGTGAGTATCCCTGGCTGATCTCCAGAGCCACTTTTGCGCGCACATGAGCGCGCGCGCGTGGCAGTGAGCCCGTGCAAAAGCGGTTTCGGCCGCGCACGCGACCTTCAACTCCTCGACAATGCTGACACCAACCAGTTGCCATTGCCTGTCGCTACCTTTGGAAACCGCTTCTAAAGTACGACCACCTTTTACGCCCTGCAACATTTCACGCCCGACACGATCCTCCGCATGACTCCCACGATCTCGCACTCCGCGCTGCTGAACACCCCCCTTCACCACCCCCGTCCATCACCTCTGCAGTGATAGTGGTCTCCGATCATCCATCATGTTCTGGCGATTCGGCGGATATGGCAACCTATCCACCCTCGGCGCCATCCTCGACAAGCCCGATGTCACCACCGAGGAGCTGCTGGACGAGAGCGATTTGATTCAAGAGCTGAAGCAGCAGAATGGCAAGCTGATTGAATTTCTCCGGGAAGAGTCGGTCCTGAAAAAACTCCTCAAATATGTCATCTCCGACGAACCCCCGGAGAGTCCGACTCCCAAGGACAAACCCGACTCACCCAAGCCGGAAGAGAAGGAGACTTATTCGTTCTTCGGCAAGGGCAAAGGCCGGTCAAGAGACAGCAAATCCATCAACAAGAAAGATGACGAAGGAGAGACAGAGCAGGAAGCTCAGGAGGCGAAACGAAAGAAGTATGCGTATGTGTCTTGTGAAGTGCTGTCCTCCGAGGTTTGGTCCATCGCGGAAGCCATCCTCGACCAACCCGATAGCCTGCGCGAGTTCTGGCAGTATATGCACCGTCCCGCACCTCTCGACCCTCTACAAGCCGGCTATTTCACCAAGGTCAACGAGGCTTTGCTGGACAAGAAGACTGCAGAGATGCTCACTTTCTTCAAGTCGCTGGATGGCATCCTACCCGCCATGCTACAACATGTCGACTGCCCCATGGTGATGGATCTCTTGCTGAAGGTCATCTCCCTCGAAAAACACGAAGGAGGCGCAGGCATTGTCGACTGGTTGCAGCAGCAGGATCTCATTCCCCTCCTCCTCGGCTACTTGTCTCCCGAACACACTTCCGCCACCCAGACATCTGCAGGCGACTTCCTCAAGGCCATCATTACAATCTCCGCAAACGCTACCACTCAGGATCAATCCGTAATTGGACCAAACGAACTGACCCGTCAGCTTGTCTCGGAGGAGTGTGTCACGAGATTGATCGAGAATATGCTCCGAGGCGGCAATCCGCTCACAGTTGGCGTCGGCATCATCATCGAAGTCATTCGCAAGAACAACTCCGACTATGATCTCGATGGCCAGATCGGACCTGAACCCAAAACCTCTGATCCCATCTATTTGGGCACGCTCTTGCGACAATTCGCAAGCCACGTACCGGATTTCACGAAACTCATTCGCTCGCCGTCGGCCAAGAGACCTGACCTCAAAGTCGCCTTCAATGGTAGGATTGAACCACTTGGATTCGATCGGTTTAAGACTTGCGAGCTCATGGCCGAGTTGCTGCACTGTAGCAACATGGGTTTGCTGAACGAACGTGGGGCTGAGGAGGAGGTGAGAAAGAGGGATGCGGAACGACACAGGCTGAAAGCCGAAGGAAAACTCGGCACACCGAAAGCGTCTGCGAGTCCCAGCCTGGAAAACAGTCATGACGGATTCAGCAGCTCGGTCGACTCGCACGGCTTCCACCATGCTGAGCGACCGACAGACGATGAGATGGACGAGAAGGCATCCGGCGCAAAGACGCTGGACGGGCAGAACACGACCGATGAAGACGGGTTTGAGAAGGTGAACGCGCCTTCGACGGATGAGCTGCCGGATGAGGTGAATTTCTCCGACATCGAGGAGAAAGCAGAGCCTCCCAAATCACCGACCTCCCCCAAACGTGCAACACCGCCTCCTACAAGCCCCAAGAGTGAAGCGTCCAAGCCGGCGCCTCTTTCGCCCCGCAAACAAAACCCACTGCATTTCGACCCTCCACCCACCCACGCCATCGATTCCCCCACCACGGCTGGAGTCACCGACGAGATCAATAAGCTTGGTGTCGACGAGGACACGGTGATGACGGAATACGGCGAGGATCCGATCGACAATGACGACGATGGACCTTCGGAACTGGAGAGAGAGCTCGCGAAGCATTCAGCGGATACCCCGGCACCTCTCTTTGCACCCCGACAAAGCTCATTAGGTGCTCCGCCGACTGCGAATGAAGAGTCGGACGATATCGATCAAAGCATAGCGACTATTCAAGGCGAGCAGCCCAATGCACCAAATGGTGAGCGAGCCCCGTATGAGACGGAGGCGGATGGCAGCCCTGTCGTGGGGGATCTGCTAAAGATTCAATTCGTCGAACACCAAGTCGTGCCTACCATACTTGTAAGTCCCGATCGCCCTATTTCCCTCGTTGTGAGCAAGAGATGCTTACCGCTGTTGTGTGCCGTCAGGACTTCTTCTTCCGCTTTCCATGGAACAACTTCTTGCACAATGTCGTCTACGATGTTGTACAGCAGGTCTTTAATGGAACGCTAGATCGAGGATACAATCAGACTGTGGCGTTCGATCTATTCTCTCCCGTCGAAGCGAAGGATGGTGAGACGCTACAAGACATCGGTCTACATTCGACCAAGGATATTACCGACCGAATCCTCGACGGCCAACAAGCCTCCGATGTTTCGCAAACAGAGAAGGGCATGCGACTGGGGTACATGGGCCACTTGACGCTGATTGCCGAAGAGGTGTGCAAGTTTGGCAATCGACAGCCGCCCGAATGCTTGGACCAAGCCGTCTTCGATCGCGTGAACCGAGACGAATGGATCCAATACGTCGAGGGCCCGCTCGCGGATACTCGGGACAAAGACAACGCCGTGCTTGGTGGTGTGCGACCTCAAGATTCGATGGGTGGCAGATCAATCGGACTGGGAGGCGGCCCCGGCTTCACGGCGAACACGGCCAGCACACTCGCTAACGCGGGCATCGGCTCGGGCCTTGCATCTCAGGAAGGAGGGCAGAGCTTTGAAATCACCGGCGGCACCATGCTATCGGGGTTCGGGGACGAAGAGGACGATGACGATGACATGGCGGAAGAGGGCTTGGTCAGGGAAGAGAGCAGGTTGCATGGCATTTCCGACGACGAACAGGTGGGTGAACTTTCCTTTGATGTTGATATGGACTACCGGTGATTCCCTTCCACGCTTCGTTCGGTGCATGGTGTACGATGACATGGGCGACAAGGCCGAGGAAACCCCGCGTGTACTGGAGCATGGGCGGGAGCAGCACGCAATAGCGACAGCATCTGCATCTGCATCAACGACTGTAGACAATACAAGGGGCGGGACGGCGTCAGTGGAGTTACAAAGAGTTTGTTAGAATCCGGAGGAGCATCACGCGAGCACTCCATCCGTTTCGGCGCCACGCCTTTGCCATCTGAGGCCCCAAAAGGATCATCATTGCGCCACTTACGAAAGCACCTTTCTTTTGTCCTCTTTTCACCTCTGCCCAAGTACTGCGTTTCCTAAAGTGTCCTCTTATACAAGAGCCCTGGCTGATACCACTCCGCCGCACAGGACTTTGCAGAGGGAACGTCAACAGAGATCCCATCCATTCCGCCGCCGCTGAACGTCGCCCCGTCGAGAGCAAGACAACAACTCGCAAAGCGCCTCGCAGCCAAGAAAGCCGAAGCGGACGAGAATCTCGATCCCGACGCCGCAGACAGCGCGGCCGTTGAGGCCGCTAGCCACCTACCTGAAGACCCACCGGAGCCCGTGCTTGACCTGGACATGGCGAGCCCGGACGACGAGAGAGCCGGGCTGCACATCGCAGGCATGAGGACGATGGCGAGCGGCAGCGCAAGTCGCTTCTCAGGCTTATTCGCCGGAAGCGACGACAGCTCGAGTTCAGACGAGGAGCGCACTTCCGACGAAGATGGCGCGGGCAGGGACGAGACGATCGGCCGGCCAGAAGGCGAGTACGAAGTCGCGGACGAGGCTTCATCTGCGTCTAGATCCTCGCAACGCCCGGGTTGGGGCAAGCATCGCCGGCCTAGCACTACGGAGGCCAAGGAGCGCACGCCGCTCGACGTCGAGGAGGACGAAGAGGAGTTCGAGTCGGAGCTTGCGGGGGGGAGTGAGGGGCCTTTTGCCGATCCGGTGGATGTGGAGGATTCGAGCAGCGAGGAGGATGAGTTGGTCGAGATTCGGCCGAGGCGGACGAGTTGAGTGGGCTTGGGTTTGGGTGGCGGATGGGATTGAGTGTTGCATGTCTATACTAGCATGATACCACGCATTGTGAAGGCTTGGATACTATCGTTCGGCATTCTCATTGAAGTGCAGATGTACACCGTGCAAGTGCTGTCTCCTAACAACAAAAGACGCGCGGAGAATCGAAGTTCGCTTCACCCCAGGCCATATAATAAGCCTATCCCCGCCGCCCCTACGATATCTAGCATGCTCCCTTTACGAGATCGGTCAAGATACCGGGTACATGGTCATTAGGTGTTCAGCAGACCGTCACTCAACATTCTAGCATGTTGCATGTTGAATCAGAATGACATCATACATCGGAGCCGGCTCCAGCGCCGTAGGTGCACATATAACCAATTACATAGCCGTACGTCAAGATCTCGCAATCACTTCATTCAATCTTGTGGCGACTGAACGAGAGAGCAACTACATACTGTACTACCACAATCATACACCACCGACATGTCGCAACAAAAAGTCTTTCGCTTGGCCAAGAAGGGCGCCGGGTACAATGCTCTGGAGGAGAAGACCGAGGCGATTCCCAAGGTCAAGCCGCATGAAGTGTTGATCAAAGTCCATGCGACCACGTTGAATTATCGGGATCTGGTAAGGCAGCGTGAAGAAATTGTTCTTACGGGAGTTGCTTACTGATCTTGCCTTGACAGGTCATTGCCAATGGCCAATATCCATTCCCCGTTGGCGAAGACTTCGTTCCCTTGTCCGATGCCGCTGGGACGATTGTCGAGGTTGGATCGGACGTGCCTAATCTACAGAAAGACGGTCAGTCAACCCCCGACGCGGATGCTAGAGCAGCCGGCTAACGAGTCCTCACGCAGACTGGGTCATCTCCAACTTTGACGTGACGAATCTCTACGGCCCGCAGCAGGACTGGAATCACGGTCTTGGTGGACCCATCGATGGCGCCCTGCGAGAGTATCTCCCCGTGCCAGCGAGCGCGGTGGTCAAGATCCCCAAGACGACGAAGCTGAGCTGGGGCCAACTGGCGGGTCTGGTCTGCACGGGCACCACCGCCTGGAATGCGCTGTATGGCAACAACCCGCTCAAGCCAGGCCAGACGGTCTTGTTCCTGGGAACGGGAGGTGTGTCCATGACCGGGCTCATGCTTGCCAAGGCCGCGGGAGCCAATACTATCATCACCTCGTCTTCGGATGATAAGGCGAAAATGGCCGTGGACAAGTACGGGGCTGATCACACCATCAACTACAAGACAACGCCCAAGTGGGAGGAGGAGGTGAACAGAATCACCAACGGCCACGGAGCTGACATTGTCATCGAGAACGGAGGGGCCGGCACCATCGGCCAAAGCCTGGCGTGCGTTGCTCGAGGCGGCATCGTCGCCGTGATCGGCTTCCTGGCGCAGCCGAAGGAGATGCCGGATGTCGCTAGCCTCGTTCTCGGGTCGGGCGCCATTGTTCGCGGGATCAACGTTGGCGCGAAGCAGCTGACGGAAGACTTGGTGACGTTCGTTACGAGTAAGGGTTTGCAGATGCCGGTGGAGAAGACGTTTGGCTTCAGTCGAGAGCAGATCTTGGAGGCGTACAAGTATCTCGAGAGTGGCAGCCATATTGGCAAGATCTGCATCGAGGTCAAGTGAGCGCGCACGATTTACTGGGTGTGAATGTTGGTGAGCGAATAGGCTTGATATACATTAGAGAGCAACACGTAAACTTGAGCAGTCACGTGGAGACGTGAATCTTTCGCGCGATCGTGCCTGCCTCGTGAAGTGCTCTTTCCGCTGTTGCCTTCAAGCACGCGACGCTTCAACCAAAACGTCACTCACCACTTTCACATTGACGAACAGCAACACTCCCGCCCCCTTCTTCTTAACCCACACGCACTCATCGCATCGATCCTACTTCCATCACACATCATCTCTCCCCTCATCCTCCACGATGCCGCCCGCCCTCAAAGCTGTCTGGCTGCTCTGCGAGATCACCGGAAACGGCGACCTCAACCCCATCGAAGCCCACAAAAGCGAAGAGTCTGCCACGGAGGCGATGGACCTGCTTACATCGAACTGCGAGATCATGGAAGTGCCCCTGAAGACCGACACGACCGCGAAAGCCAAGTCTGAAGACACGAAGGAGAAGAAGTGAGTGGAAGAAGAAGAGCCACGCTCACCTGAACAACATCACCGGGCTTCCACTGACGTATGTGACAGGACCAAAGGCATAAAGCGCGCGCGCGACGACAGCGTGGTCGAGTCGGAAGACGAGCTTGCGACCGAGAGCCCAACCAAGACCAAAAAGACCAAGGCTGTGAACGAGGAGCGCAAGACCGTCCCTGAAGGTGTCCCCAACGGCCTCAAGGGCTTCAAGTTCTTCTTCACCGGCACGATGGAGAAGGATCGCAAGACGTGCGAGGCCACTGCGCGCAAATACGGAGGAGTGGTGAGCGGCAAAATTGAAGATGCTGACTATGTCGTCCTCGGAGCCAAGTATGTTCCCACTGCGCGCTGATGCTATTGTGACCGATCCAGCTGACTGTGGGCAGGCCCGGACCGAAGAAGATGACGGCCATCGCCGAGCATGAGCTGTTGACACTTCCCGAGGCCAAGTTCTTCGAGATGGTGAAGACGGGGGTGCCGAAGGAGAAGCTGCTCAGGAAGGCGGCTGGAGGGGTCTGAACTCGGTCCTCGCCGTGATGTGACACCACGCTGCTGTTCTGCCGCGGCGGCTTTTGCTGGTCGGCGCATGTTGCTGACGACGGTCATGTCTTGTGAACTGCCAATGAGAGGAGGTGATGTTCTGAGAGGATCTGTGAGATAGAGTGGCAGCTGCCGAAGTTTTCTTCAGGTATTGTGTCAACTACTAGTCTGTCCATTCCACAGGAGTTGAGAGAGTCTCGTTCCATGCAACTTGTTATCGGCGAACATTCCTGTCATAGGGCCTCTTTGGATGGTTAATCTTGCAGCACGTCAAATGGAGGACTACTGTTACCGAGCCCAGTACTAATTCACACCGTTTGTATTGCGTCTTACCCACGGATGAGGATACGCAAGGGCCAGTCGAGCAAATGCGGTGGAGAAGTCCAATCAAATTCTCGTCCGACCGTTGAGGCTGAGATCTACCATTCGCGCGGAGACCTGGACACCTTATACCAATACGGACAGACGGAGGACGGAGAAGAGGCTTGCGGCGAGGAGAGAAGTCACGCGTCTCCTCGTACCAGGCGTAATAATGCGCGTGGCAGGCTCGTCTTCCTCGCCAATGAGACTCGTAAAGATCCCAGTCGTCGCGTGCACGCGCAACGCGCACCTCATCCTCGAATCTGCCGCGTGCAAAACGGGCAGGCACGCTCATCAAAGAAAGCGTCAACGGTCCTCTTCCAATAGATCGAATCAGCTTGGTCGGGGCATCTAGTGAGCAGCGGCGAACGGCAGAAGACGTTGGCAGTTTAATTTGTGATGGCCGGGAGCAGCCGAGCATGCAATTTCCGGCGGCGGCTTGTCATCCCAGCCTAGTCGATCGTCAATCCGAGCCGCCAACCTATCGTCTCTGTCTCTGTCTCTCTTCCTCTTCCTCTTTCCGTGGATCGACGTCTCTCTTCTTCCACCTGCGTGCTGTTGTCGATTTTCTTGCTCTCACGAGCGTCCTGTCTTTTTTGCATCTTGCGAGTGCGGCGGCTTCATTCGTTCAGCTCGCCGTTCCGCTTCCATTCTTTTGAACACCTTGCGCTGTGTTTATGTGCTTTGTTTTGAAGCGTTGATTTGCTGGTAAGTGGACGAGTGTCCTTCTGCGCATGCCTCTGGGCTTCCGTTCGCAATCGGGATCACAATGCACAGTTGGAAATCGCATGCTGACCTCGACGCATAGCAGACCAAACAAACTTCCACCGCCGCAACAGCCATCACTCCACCTTTATGAGCATACAGAACCCATAATCAACTTCACAGCCCTACATCATGGCTACCAGCACAAACAACCTCTACCAAAGGGCCGAGCAAGCCGGACTCACCCCAACAATGGTCAATCTCCTCGTCGCCCTCATGGTCCTCCTCATCGTCAGCGCCCTTCTGACCGGCATCCTGGTGATCTTGCGCCAACGGCGCAGAAGCCGGTCCAGATTCATCGAAATCCCCTCGCACAAACCCATGCGAATGTCCACAGCCTCCACCCACTCCTTCCACCGCCGCACCAACGCCACCCTCTCCACCTCCATCCACGTCTTCCGCGAGAAGCAATTCTTCTTCGAAGAGCCCGCCGATCGTCCCACAAGCCCCAGCGCCCTGCCCGAGATCCGCATCACCTTTCCCGAAGAAGTCGACGACGCTGGCAAGACACAGTCGGGTCGTGTGGTTGTCGTGCACGTCGGGGATAGCACCAGTCTTGGCTTCGAGCCTGCGGCGGAACAACTGCCGGCCTACCAATTAATAGACTTGGAAAAGGTCGGTGGTTTGCAGGAGCGGGAAGCTCGTCCGCCGCTCGGCTGGAGCTGAACGGCGAGATGCAATGGGGAATCGGGATGGCGGGCTCATGACGGTCACGGCAACGATCCGATGTGTAATTCAATCTGGGGACTCGGGTGGGGATATGATGGGCCAACGGCTGAGAGGGAGAGGCTTGCTATTCGAGGCGCTGGTCATGGGTATGGGAGGAATCTAACTGAATAAATGTAGTGTGTAAATGGCTGGTCAGCCGGTGGGCTTTTGCGGAAGTCTGCGTAGACAAATAGAGACAGCTTTGAGAAATCGAATCCATGTCATTATGCTAGTTCTGCTCGAGCGGTTTTGAGAAAGGTGCATTAGTATATCGACGAGCGTGAAGTGATGCTGGAGGTGATGGCATCTCAGCCTGGTCAACCAATGCATGCCAAAAGTCTGGGACGTCCGACGCAAGCACAGACCACACATACTTCTGCCTTGAGCAAGACAACTAAAGACCACACATCTTCACGGCGCAGGGCACAATGCGGTTCCGCGCCAGCATCGTCAACATCAACACCTTCACCAAATTCACCGCATCCCTCGCAACACTCGGCCACATCGCATGGGTGCGCCTGGACGACAAGGATGTCCGCTTCACCGTCATCCCCGAGCAGGGCACGCAGGTCTGGGCGGTGCTCACCATCGACAGCATCCTCGAGAACTACTCCATCCAATCCGCGGCGCCTAACAACACCATCAACCTCGAGGTTCCCTTGGCTCCGTTGCAGAGGGCGCTGAAGAGCGCGCAGAACGCGATTGCTGCCAATATCCGGTTGACGAAGAAGGACAATATTCCCTTGCTTAGTCTTACTATCACTACCAGCACTATCAACAGCGGGCCCCCGTCTGCATCCGCTTTCAATGCGCGAGGAGGTGCGGGCGAGGATGGCACGGATGGCTTCGACGCGTCGAGTGAGTTCAGAGAGGAATCCGTGGAGGCTTTCAGCAGCCGTGCACAGGATCGCGAAACGACCGTCACCCAGGACATCCCTATCCGCGTCCTCGC
>NW_022985528.1:0-16193 GCF_010093505.1 Neohortaea acidophila
CCATCCGCGACAGCGGCAAACAAGCCTGCGAATGTGCGAACGCAGAACGCCTGTGACGCATGCCGAATCAGCAAATCGAAAGTCAGTCCATCTCTGTGCGTGTCATTGCGATCCAAAGCTATGCATCGTGCGGCGAAACACCGCGCTCCTCGTCTCAGGCTCACAGATTTCCATCCAGTGCGACGGCGGTGTCCCTTGCGGACGCTGTCAAAGTAAGCAGCTGGCGTGTACTTCGTCCCGCCCCCACCCAAAGGCCATGGGCCCGATTTCAGGAGAACACGTGGCGACGCTCCAGGCGCAGCAACGGCGACTCACCCTCGCGGTGTCTGCAATGGCCTCGGTGATCAAGCAAGCCGAGTCGCGCGGCTTCGTCGAAGACGACAGTAAGAGCGGTGCCACGGTCGCGCCGCTGTCATCTACGGAGATGGCACAGACCTTGCAAAGATTTGCGCCCGAAGACTCAATAGCCGCCACAGTAGATCCTCCCCCGGGAAACCTTGACTCGGAGTCTAAGAAGCGCAAACTCTGCGCGAGCAATGGTCCGACTTTCGACAGCGACATCCAAATGGCGGACTACTCACAATCGGGAGGTTCGGCGAAAGATCCGCATCCCTTTGAGAAATTCGTCACGACAGTACAACGGCGCAGTATCGGCAATCCCATGTCAGCGAATCCCGTCTCGACAGCTGCGAACCAGCCTTTCTCCGTCGCCAATGAAGGACTCGATATGATGGACTCGTCCGTACCGGCCTTTGAGTTTCATCCACAGCTCGCACCCTTTGTGGATTTGATCGATTGGGATGCAAGCTTGGAGCATTTCCTTGACACTCAGTCCGATGGAGAGAATTCTGACTGGGCAAAGCTCGATGCCTTTAATGTTCCCGACACGACATCTTGACCATCAGAAAATCTGGGAGACGAGACGGCGAATTTCAAGGCCTCGGGCTGCTGTGCAAGCAACCATGCCACGGTTTTGGTGGTAATGTTGGATCCCTAATGGACAAAACTCTTGAGACGCTGTCTTCACCCCTTGGCAGCCTTTTGCGATTCCAGCTCTCAGTCTACCTGAACAAACTGGTCAAGGGCTTCCCTTCGGGACCATTGCTGCCAATCTATCTGGGTCTTGTGTGCTGGGCATGAGCTACGATCTACATATGTCTTCGTTCAGATCCGCCATCGTTAGTCGCCACATTTTACAAGGAATGGTGAACGGTCTCTGCGGCGCGCCGACGACGGTGAGCATGTGGGCGCTCGAGCTGGACACGTTGAGATTGAAGTATGTGCAGTTCTATGGAACTTAGTGTCATTATGGGTTCTTTGGTACGTTCAGCGACGCCCGACGAGCAATCTGAACTTTCCGCCCATCCTTGATATAGCATCCATCCCTCCATGCGCTTGACATGGTCAAGATGTGAGTCCATCGACGTGGATTGTCGAGGGTAGATCGCACTGGCTCGCGATGAAGGTCGCTAACAGCTGGTGGGCTCCCGTGCTGGTAGGAAAGCCGCGTCGCCTTGGAGGATTCCGGCGTTTGACAACTTGAGCATGGACACTGCGTCGCAGCAACGCTTGGATTGGATATTCTGGAACCAGTGTCAGGATCTGACACGATCGCATCGATAATCCACCACTCCAGAGCCTTCGTCGGCGCCGTCGCCGGGTGATGTGGCATGCGTCCCTTCCCGATCTCTATGTCCTGATTCAATCCTTCATTTCGACTCCCATGCGACACTCCCATCAACCAGTCGTACTGCATTCGCGCCTGGCTTGACCATCTCATCCAAAGCCACCGCCCTGAAATGCCCTCTTCACACGCATTCGACGCCTTTGGCCTTCTCGGTGGGATGCAAGGATATTTAGCCATGGCCCTCTCATCAATTGGCCCACTGATTGCTACCGCAGCGAGAACCTGCTCGACCCAGATGGCAGCCTTTTCGGCTGTAGGAGCGACGCATAGCAGCTGCTCGCCCTCCACCCGGAGACGAAACGCGTTGACGCCCTCTTCGGAAAAGGGGTTGACGTGGTCTTTGGAATCGACTGCCAGGCCTGCGTCGGCGAATTGGAGTGTGTATGAGCGAGCTCGACTGGGAGTGGAATCTTGCTCTCGCCCCTGGCGTTGTCGGAAAGGGACGAATTCAAAGGATAGGCTTGTGCCTCGCAGTTCCCCTTCGACGCGCTCCCATCTGCTTCGCGCTGCTGCAGTTGCCGGTCTGTGGAGTTCCTTTTTGCATAGTAGACGTCCTTGGAAGTTGATTGTGCAGCGACACGATGGCAGAGCTTCAGGAGAATCGAGGGCCTGATATGCTAGAAGCGCCATTGTCAACGCCTCTCTGCATGGGATGAGCGAGTCTTTGCATTCGTCGAGCCGGTGAGAGAAATCTTTATCTACGACCGGCAGAGTTGTAATCTCCACATGACCCGCAAGAATGTCTACTCGACCGCACGACGGAAGTCAGCATGATCGCGCACCTTCACGGCTTTCCACGTACCGACACTCAGAACACTCCCAGTCAAGTCTTCGGAGGCTCGGGTGCACTAGCCTTCTTCATGAGCCTTGTAGCTCTCCGAACCACCCGTCAAGGCTGGATCTAGAACGGTACGCAAGAAGCCATAACAGGAGGTGGACGGTGATGTGACCGTGAGGAAGTTCGGTGTGTGAGATGAACCGCACTGCTCTAGTCTATGTTTATCACAACTGTTTCCATTTGCTAATGGTGAGCTGAGCGGAAAGACGCTCCCGCATAACGAACCGACACCTTCCGAAGCTGCAAGTCGTCTTCAATGTCCATCAAGCGATTGTACTTGGCCACTCGCTCCCCACGTGCAGGTGCACCAGACTTGAGATGCCCCGTGCGGAGACCGACGGTCAGATCGGCAATGAAGTCATCCGTCGTCTCTCCAGAACGATGCGACACGAAGACGGACCAGCCTGCAGAGTACGCCTCCTGGGCTCTGATGATTTGCATTAGCCTTGCCTTGACTTCAGTTGTCGAAAAGGGAAAGTGGCCACTTACGCCGCGATTGCTTCCGTCACTGTCCCTATCTGATTCACTTTTAGGAGCATGCTGTTACAGGCATGCTTCTGGACGGCCTCCTTGACTCTATTGATATTGGTGGCAAGCAGGTCGTCTCCAACCAGCTCCACGCCGCAGGACTCGTTGAATTTTGAAAACGCGTCCCAGTCATCCTGGCCAAATGGGTCTTCCAGGAGCACAATGGGGTACTTGTCCAGCAATTGACGATACAACTCTCCCAACTCCGCGGCATCCAGGATGTTCGGCTTGCCCGTTTTGAATCCAAGATTATACCCGTCTTTCTGAAAGAACGATTGCGATGCGGGATCGATGCCGATCTTGATCTTCCCCTCATGGCCAGCCTTCGCAATGGCGGCAACGAGAAGATCCAAGGCTTCCTCTGGATGGCCGATGGGAGGTGCAAAGCCGCCCTCGTCGCCCAGGCCGGTTGCCGCCATGCCGTACTTGTCTTGGACAATGCCCTTCAGCGTCGCGTATGTCTCAGCATTCCACTGCACAGCTTCGGCAAAGCTCGCGGCTCCCGTGGGCGCAATCATGAATTCTTGAAAAGCCATGGGGTTGCCGCTGTGGTCGCCGCCGTTCAAGACGTTCATGAAAGGAACCGGCATGACGTATTCATTCACCGGGGATGCTCCCTCGCCCGCGAGGAATTCGTACAGCTCGACTGCTTGCGCGGCTGCCCCTGCTCGTGCCGCCGCCATGCTGATAGCTAGAATGGCATTGGCACCGAGCTTGCTCTTGTCCGCCGAGCCGTCGAGTCGGATCATGAGCTCATCGATCTTCTTCAGGTCGCGCGCGGGATCCAGGCCACTCTCGATGACCTTGGGCCCGAGGATGCGATTGACGTTGTCGCACGCCTTGGTCACTCCATTCCCTTGGAACGCGGACGGATCGCCATCGCGAAGTTCGACCGCTTCATAATCCCCTTTGGATGCGCCAGAGGGAACGAGTGCGCGAAACGTGCCGTGGGAAGATTTCAAGTCCACTTGTACCGTAGGCTTTCCTCTGGAGTCGAGACGCTGGGAGGCGCGGATGGATTGGATCGCCATGGCGGAGGTGGGCTGGGAGGAGGGAGTGAAGTCATCATTGTTAGTAGGTATCTCGCTGTGTTCTATTTATCCGCGCTTTTCTTTCACCGTCCCACAGTTGAATTTCCCGGATTGTGCTTGAATTAGTAAGATCTTGCCGGCTATTGCGGTAGATTCGACAAGGGTGGATGACGTCTGCCGCACGGCAGTGATGGCCAGTCCATTAGCACATCCGAAGCTGCCGGGTTCGGGCTAGGTTCGCCGTTTCCATCCGATACCGCTGATGGTCGGGGACCGGGAATGGTTATAAAGTCACAGACACAAGGCTGCACTTCCGCAATAGTGTTACAACCGAACGATAAGGCGGTCTGACTTCTCTGGACGCCTTTTCTGATCCGTGGAGATTTTACCAATACATATGGTTACTATCATCCCCTCTCAATATCATCCCGCCATGTCTTTGTCGCAGAATGGTCTGCATTCACGTCGAAACTTGGACGAAGGACATCCACATCAAGCAATTCCAAATGAGCCGCAGCATGGCGAGCAGCACGAGCATCATCATCATCACCACCACCATCATCATGATCCGTCTTTCGAAGAGGAATGCGCCAGTTTGAGCGAGGTGTCGGCCCCAGAACCGGTGCAGAATCGAGATGAGAAAGCTCATCTCTATGTCCATCATACGCTCGAAGAAGAGTAGTTGGAGAAGTAGATTCGTCGGAGCATGTCTGTCAGACTGATGGGGCTTGGAAGTAGGTATGCAGCTTGTATCAGTCTGAATTGCCCAAGGGTATCTCGATATTCAACAGTTTTCCAGCGAAGACTCATCACAATGTCGTTCAATAATCTCAAAGTAATCTCATGCCTTCAATACAAAAAGCCCTGTCTTACCCGTGCTTCAACCATCCAAATCCACAATCTCCACGACACTCGCCACGACCATCTCACTCCCCTCACGTTTTGACCTCATCAACACTTCTGATATACGTTGAGCACAATGCAGGAATTCTAGCTTACCCCTACCGACCGACATTGTCGAGTGTGACGCAACTCTGACAAGGGTGTGTTCGAAATCGGCCTCATCGTCGAATGCCAGTTCATCGTCCTCATCGTCCTCGTCGCTTGAACAATCTGGAGAGCTCGTCGTGTCGTCGTCTGAGGGTGCATCCAAGGCGGGAACGTTGTAAAGCTCGGCGTCGGCATAGGCAGTGCCGATTTTTGTAGTTGCCGCATTGGTCGTGCTGTATGCCTTCACGGTGGACGGCGGGGCGGGTGGAGTGAGGGCAGACGCTTGGCGGGTAATTTCAATCACGTCGAGTACCAGCAGGTGTCCAACGACTCGTCTCAGATCTGTACTGCCTCGTCGGAGTTGTTGATTGAGCTTCGTGTCGACGAGAGTCTGTAAGCGCATGGTGTGAACGTGTGACAGTGGATGCGTCACTGGCTTTGCAAGGCGATATTTGGGCGTCATGTTCTGCATTGGCGGTCTTTGTCGTTGATGCTGGTGTGTAACGGTATATCGTGTTGAACGCAAGCGGTGGAAGATGTCCTCAGCCTTGGGTAGCTAGCCAGAGTAGTTTGACCTTGTCTAGAATATTGCGAAGCAAGACTTGTCCTGATATAAGATGTATTCTGTGCTCATGTGCTGTGTTTTGGGTTGTGAGGATTCCCCCGCAATCGGCGAGTACAGTCACGGCCAGGAAACGCGGCTGCGCTAAAAGTCTCTTTTAGCGCAGCCTGACGCATCGCTAGCGCTGCCGGATCGCCGAACTCCACAATTCCCTTCGCCGAGTATTCCACCTCTGCGAATATCCAAGACCGAAGGCCGAATGAAACAATCCAGAATCAGCATTGATCCGATGCAGATCCGCTACCATTCTTTCGGCCAAGAGGATAGATGTCCATGGCAGTTTTGAGGCTGCCTTGGAAACTTGAAAGTCCCGTGTAGGCTTGGTCTGAAGATAGAATAGATCGATAGGTTGAAGTAAGGAATTTTGTTAAATCGACCATTCAAACACTCTCCTTGCAGCTGTTCTCCCTCTTACCAGATAGCGTGAGCTCCTCAGATTCAACGTCTCTGAGGCACGGCGCGACAAAAACCTGCTTGGTAATTGCTCCCTGCAGGGTCATGATCCCGACAGTCATCCATAAAAGCGTGACGGCGATGGAGAAGATGGTCCCCAAGACTCTGAAGAACGCCGAAGGGATCTCGAGTCCCAGTGTCACTGTGGCTACAGTGTACACGCCCAAGGGGAAGACAAACCCCCAGGCCCCCATGTTGAAGGGAAAACGTGGGACGGTGTAGATGCTCGCGAGAGCAAAGAACAACCACACCAAGCCAAAGCCCCACATGATCATGGCCAGATAGAACCCAGCCACGTAGAGGATCTCGCCGGCTACCGCGCCGGCAACGACGGGGAGTGTTTGCGTCTTGGTGAAGACTTCGTGCGCCGTTTTGCCGAGCTGCATAACGGCGAAGCTGCCTTGACCCAGCGGCCCAAGGGGGAGGAATGTGGAGACTACCATTTCGCGCGGTGGGAGTCGGCATGTTGTGAGGCGAAGGAGGTAGATTCCGAGAATCAACATGGCCAGTGGCACCCCAGTACCCCAGAGAATGTAGCTGACAATGACTGTAATCAACGCCTTCTGTGGATCGGGGATGACAGAAGCCACGATACCGCCGGACGCGGAAGCTACAATAGTCGCGACGACCGGCAGCAACCAGGCGGCTGTCATCATCTCGAGTTTTGCTTCGTGTTTGGACATACTGTGCCACGTTAGTCCTGTTGCACATCATCTTGGCGGAAGAAGCAAGGGCAGAAATACATGATGAACGGCAGAGTAAGGCACGTTGCCGCTGATAGAGCGGCATCAATCCACCAGAGAGCCCACGCGACTTTCCACCACGAACCGCCCCAAGCTGGCACGCAAACAAACACAGTCATGTTCACAATGGTCGCCAACCCCATCGGAAATGTCCCCAAGAACAGACTCTGCGCCGGATGTCGGATCATTGCGGGCCAGATCTTGGGCCAGATGGCGTAGCGGAGAATGCTTATGGCGAAGAAGCAGACGAAGAGAAGGACGTTGAGGGCGAAGAGGATGTAGGAGATGTATTGCAGCCATGTACCGTTGTATGAGAGGTTGTGTAGAAGGATGGAAACGATGCCGGTTCCTTGCACACCGCCAAGTCAGTAGATAGAAAAGCAGTGGGCATCATAAATACAAACCCATATTTACGGAGAACCACGACGGAGTGAAGTTGCGCACGATCCGTCGCCATCCCTTCTCATTGGCTTCACAAGGACGCTCGCCTGCTTGCGTTGTTCTTACGCAAGCCGCTGAGGAATCTGGGGTTGACATTGTCGGCGGTTGTTCAATCAGAGCAAGACTTGTAAATCGAGATGGCGCGATGAAGTAATATGTTCGAGGAATGTATCATATTTCGTAGCTGTGCACTGCGGCCGTGGTCGGCGAACCCGTCGCCGAGAAGTTCAAATCGAGCCGAAGATGGCGCATCGGGGGCCATGGAAGCGCTAGCCAACCCTCGCTCTCGGCATTCAAGGCTTGCCAATTCTCTTCGCTGGTGTCCTTTCGGGTTAGAAATTCAAACCAATTTGACTAGCGCTTAGCTGAATAACACACTGACCGATGACTTCGGCAATGTTTTGTTCGACATTGAATTAGGGAGTCTAGAAGGTACATATTGTTCCCGAATTGCATGAAGACGGCCCGCTTTGTCATTGCGGATGCTTTCTTCCAAACAAACCCCTATCGTTCAACTTCTTCCCAGGTGTCCTCCACGGTCTTCTCGAGCGGGATGAATCTCAGTTTCAGTGCCCTTTCGGCGTTGCTTTGATCAAGGCCAAAGTATCTGGGCCTGTCGCAACGTGCACCTTCATCCCCCAATCCTTTTATCACCCCACGCTCTCAGTCACCCGAGGACGTCTTAGAGCTATATACACAAATACATGTATCTTCAACTGATTTCTAAGCAATCTCTTCGTCCACCGTACTGTTGTACAGAAAGCTGATAGTGGCAGCCATCTTTAAGATAGCAGCGATTAGAGCTAGAGTCGGATCTGCATATGCATACGTACAAGCGCCAATAAAACTCCCGACCAAAAGGCACAGCACAAAAGACAGGCGCCGGTTGCGAGGTCGGTCATGGAGCGATAGAATTTCGGGGTCGATCAACATGTCAACATAGGCGGATGTGACCATGGCAGTAGGAATCTGCGGCAGGTCTACTGTCCGCGCCATGGCAACTTGTCCACCCGAAGCAAACGCGAGAAATGTGATGACAGCCCAGGCATGAGCACCTCGCTGCTCGCTTCCCGCAAACCATTGGCGCAGTGCGACTCCAACAAAAAATATGGCCGTTTGCACTGCGTTCGTCGCCAGCAGCCACGCCTTGCGCCGGCGGCCAACGTGAGCTCCGATCTGGCCAAACACGAGCCCGCCGAGAATAAAGACTCCGAGACTCACGGCAATGTTAGGTAAGTAATGACCCTCGCTGCTGAGGCCTAGGGCGCCAACAGCAAGAAGTGCGGTATTGCCAGTCTGATTCGAGACGAAGACACGGTAGTCCGGGAAGGTGCTGGCGTCGTTGATGCCGGCTGCTAAGGCGAGTGTCAAGAGCTGCAGCTCGATGGTCAAGTCGTCTGCCACATCAGCCTTCAATACCAGCCTCCAGCCGGAGCTTCTTGGTAACAGTCGGGGATTGTGCTGGCATCCAGGTGAATTGGGTTCAGTTCCGATCTTGACTTGTTTGCAGACTACGCTACGGCATTGTTGTTGTTTATTAAACAGCAGCCAAGTCGCCGACTCATCACCAAGCTCCGCCTCCGGCGACCAGAAAGTGTACGCCAATTGCCTAGCGCTGCCGAACCGCCCGGACTTATCAACAACATCCTGCTGGAGGTCCTTGCGCGCGCAAGTTTACATTTTTACCATTATACGCGCGATGATCAATCCTCAGTCGTTCAGACGATGGCTACAAGGCGCCGGCCGCTTATCCACCACCTCCTTCAACGTTGCAACCCACTATCGCATCCTCAAACTGGATGTGTCTACCCCATGTCCGTCATCCGCAGCACGACTACGCATCGTGTCATGGCGACACTTCTCTGCTTCAACTATTCGTAGACCTGGCTTGACGTCTCAAGCACGCCCAAACGCTAAAAGCCGAACACATACGGTCCTTGCAATTCTCGCCGCCTGCGCTTCCACGGCGACTGCATCAAGGTTACGGAGACATGCGCCGTACTTAAGCGTCCTTAGCCCACGCCTAGTCAGAATCTAAGCAACAACTTTACCACGCCTGTGTCGATACGTCGCATTCTTCAACAAGATTGTGCTTACGAAATTCCGTCCTAGGGTTCTACGTACGGGATGTGAAAGACTCCCTTGCGGGACAGCTGGTCTAGACGATTGGTCTTGCCCTTGATTTGCGGATACTCTCGTTCCCGAAAACCTCTAACCCTTCTGACTGCATGTCTTCATGAGAGTTGTCCAAGGGTAGAAATGTCTAAGGAACGAGCGCGGCGCCGGAAATTGGGCAAGCCGGCTCCATGCGGCGACGACTGACACGAGGAGTTGCCGCCTCAAGGGGATCTGATCTGGCAAGGTTGCAAGAAACGCGGACTCAGCGGTTTCATTAAGGCTCGGGTACATTTATCAGGCTATGTAAGTGCCGTACAAAATGACTCTATGTCGGTCCTATTTCAGGAGGTGGAGGAAGTAGTGGAATGAGTGGAAATCAAGTATTACAGTACGTGAGATTAATCAACTTGCGGGCTTCTCTTCTAGTAGACGCCGATGGAAGTCCCCGAGTCCCCGATAAATTCAGCGCGAGCCTACTACTCAGTCTTAGCTTTGATATCTACAATTCTTCTGAGACGCGCATGAACTATTACAAGCGCCATCCCATCGAAAACGGTCAATGAACAGACCAGCGCCGTTAGCCTGCGTTGAGTGCCGTCGGTCGCATCTCAAATGCGATGGCGTTCTCCCTGCATGTACCCGTTGTGTAACCAACAATCTTACATGTGGATACACGCCATCGCGAAGGGGCCGTTGTCGGCGTACTTTACGGCTTCAAGCATTCAACACTGAACCCATCGGGGATGCTGTCCGGCCCTCACCATTTCCTTTGACACCTACAGTTTTACGCAAGAGTCAACTTGTTTGCTTGGCGGTCACCCAACGAACAGTCCTAATGCAAGCGCCGAATCTGAAGCAACATGCAACCACCTAGTGATGACGAGAACTTGCGGAGCTTTCAGCGATGCTAGTAGGACCGACTACAGTACAGCGCGACCGCAGCGCCCTTACCGTAATGGCGTTGACAAGGCTCTCTTCATCAATGCATTTTACACGCACTTTCATCCGAACCACCCATTCCTGGTCCCTCAACCATTCTACAGTACTCAGCAATACCCAAACGACTTGGATTATGTAGTGTGCTTGATCGGTCAGTTCTACCTTCTTGGTCAGTCTGACGATGGACAGATTGACGCCGAAATACAGACACTATCTGGGTTCGCGGACGCGCCTGCTACTTTAGCCGGCCTGCAAACTCTTCTACTTTGCTCAATTGTCCTGCACTCTCTTCATCGTCCAGATGAGACCGGTTCATGCTTGAAGCGTGCACAAGATATTACTCAGGAGCTGTTCTCGAATAGCGCTGCCTGCGCTTCTCTCACAACTGTGGAGGAAGAGAGTACGCGAAGGACATGGTGGGAGCTGTACACTGTCGATACTTACTTGGCTGCGTTGCATCGCCGTCCAGCTTCCATCAACGATTCCGACGCCGTCCCTCCTGCTTTACCTGGCGCTACAAAATTATACAAGGCGGCGAGCGTGATCCTAATCCTCCATCGCTGGCACAACTGGAGCGAAGAGTTTTCTCTGAAGATCCCATTGTAGACGAATTCTCGCCATTTCGCAATCGTATAGAATCCATTCGGCTCCTGCGCTGAGTCTTGAAACTGTCTGACAGCGATGAGGTGACTGCAGACGACGTGGAAGCCGTGGATAACGCTCTTGCCAGCTGGAAACACTACCTGCCCGAAGGAGGTGCGATGCTTAGCGAAGATCTCGGCCATTTGGATGTACTGTATTTTCAGGCGCACAGCTTTGTTCACACGGCCCCTATTCTCATTCACTTTCCACGGAGCGACCTGCCGGCCAACGTCCCTTCTGCAAAGGATATCTTTTGCATTGCCAACCACCCACGCAGCCTTTCAATCTGTTCCCAGCACACCATGAAGGCCATTGCCGCTTCTAAGGAAATTGGTAACATGGCCGCCATGCCGGTGCCCGCCGAGTTCTTTTCTGCCCTTTTTGTATGCGCCCTAAATCTCGCATGTATCGTGCAGCTGGCCGCTGGCATCAAGCACATCGCCGATCCTGAAGATACTTACCTTCAACGGTATCGAGACCGTGTTCAGCTTCTCCTGGGCGTGCTTTCGCAGACGGGGCGAAGGTGGCGACCCGCGAGCCATAGTGCTACTCTCCTGAAACGCATAGGCGAAATGATTTTCGAGTCCTATGGCTCGAGGAAGATGTGTGGTCCAACCTGACCTGGTCTGACCTGTTCTCGCCGGAAGAAATGAACCGCCTTATGGAACAAAGTGAATCGAGTGTCACACTCTGAGCGTCAATGAGCTAGCATATGTCCAACTGACGAAGATAATCGAATGATATCTGTGACGGCTTTTCGCATTCGCCTGTGCATAGTTTCTCATCGTTGCCATCGCAGAACCAAATACCCAAGTAATCTGTAAATAAAGATGATGACTACGATTCTCCTTCCTGGTTCCGCCTGATTTTGAAGTCCTTCAATATGGCGACTCCTTCAATTTTCACTTGTGTGTTCAAAGGGCTTGGATATTGACAGGAGTACCTGTTTCCAACGCGGTCGCACTCATAAACGCCATCCTTGAATTGGTTGACCATCATGCCCTGAAAAACATAGGCTTGATAGTCAATATAATGAAAGATGTATCTCCAGAATGGGTTGAGGATGCTCATCGGCACAAGGAATCCGTCAACGCACATCTATAGGCTATTTGCGAACGCGGTAACGGCTAGCGCAACAACAAAAACGAGAAAGATTGATGTCGTGAAGAAGACGAGGGACTCGGCGGCCAGAAGATCCAAAAATATCCAAGCCGGGTAGACCCGAAAGCCACTGGCCGTTTGTCTGAAACCGATCAAGAAATACGTCACCACCGAAAACATCAATGCGATGATGTAGAGGAAGGGGAGTCAAATGACAAAGTTGGCGGTTGTAAAAAGAAAGCCATCCACTAGTCCATTTGCTCGTTCGGCGATGAATGTAGCGCGGTCCTCCAGGAAAGCAGGAACGTAAGCGACGGCCATAAAGGACATGAACGCTCCTCCGAAGAACAAAGCATTTGTGAATGGTTGAATGTACTTTTGGTTGTCACCAAAGCGGAAGAAGACGGTCCCCATCAAGATGGCGAGGCCGAAATACATGACGATCCGAATGCCATACGCCATGGCATCCCGGATCGCCTTGACCCAAGCGCGTTGGAGAAGCACGAAGAAGACTTGCCACATGCCGGGTCTTTGAAGCTGGATCTTATCGATGTCGGCAGCGCGGCCCGTGGATTCCGATGCCTTGGGCATTTGACAAGATCTCAATAACCTTCTTACTCCTGCGATCTTTGGCGGTGACGGTCAAGTCATACCATGAGAAGTTGGCCACTAGATCGTTCATCAAATGTCTTCCACCCTCGGAGTTAGCCTCCAGGTCTGTGTGGCCGCCTGCTTCTTTCTGGGCGAGATTTCCGTTAGGCGGGGCCATTCTGACGGCTACCGCTGTTGCTTATGTCGTTGTCCTTCGCTTTCAACTTGGGGTCTCGTGTTTTGGGGTGGATCGAAGCGCTACCTAGTGATATGCTGAGACACACTTCGTCTGCTTGGGTTTCCAGTCCCCTAGTAAAAAGCCCAATCGAGCATTCCAGCATCATATGGAAACGCCGATAACGTATATCCCGACATGTGGCCATAGACAGCGTATAGTCTCCAGAGCACAGTCGAATTCCTAAACTTGGTAATCGGCGACTGGTCTCTAACGAGGTTGCGGCGATGAACCGCTCCAACAGATGCGGAATTTGAGTGGCTACAAGTCGCCGATAACAAATGCTGCCTTCGCCGATTGCAACCTTCGTTAGCTATGCAATCATTGTTATCCACATCTCCTACTTCCTTGTTCGATTTACATACCCCTCGTACTGCCATCAACAACAATTCATCTCGAGCTCGTTTCAAAGATTCATTTGGAGCAGCGCCGCGTCACAAAGGAAATAATGTGTAAAAAAGCGACTTGTTATTTGTGCCGTGAGTTGCGGTCTATCACATTTAAGGGTACCCAGCTAACTCGCGGCAAAGAAAAGCGCTCATGGTGGGGATGTGGCCAACACATCCCGTCGGTACGCTCCCCTTCTACTGCTAGTCGAAACATGGCATTTGCAGCGCTGCCCGAAGTGGAAATCGTCTCCATATACACTCTGACTCATTCTCTCCCAGGTCATGGACCAATCTCCGCAAGACGATCGCTGCCAATGCGACCCAAAGACGGTTGTCGAGGGTAAAGAATACCCTCCAAAAGCGGAAAAAGCGGACTGACCCTGGATTATCTTGCGTCAAGTCAAGAGACGGTTTCAGAAAAGGAGGATGCAACAACTCAGCAATGTTATTCAATCGACTCGGAAGCTGCTACCTGTCTGCCCAAAAATTCCCGCTGATGCCGTTGTCCGAGAGATCCTCGCGCCTGGGCGTACGCGGAAGCCTCGCAACTGATAACTGAGATGCCCATGTGTGTTCGCTTCAGCCAGGACGATGATGACGATGTCGAGTTGCCCGCAATCTCCACATGCCAACCGCACACTGAAAATCGAGCGGCTGCTCATCCGTGTAGAGAGTACTACCTACTGCAATGCTTGGGGGAGGAGTGCAATGAAGCACCGCTGTACGCTGCCCATGAGTCCAAAATGGGACTGCTGTTTCTATGAAATCGTCTGCCGCCAAGTCGTCAAACCTGCACCATTGAGCTCGGAGTTCAGCAGCCATACCATTGTTCTTTACTCTTTGGACAGAGTATATCTGCGAAACCTTGTCCCGCGTGGACGAAGAGAAGCACGAATTCATGACGCAGGCCGTCCTATTTTCCAGCTTCCGTTAGGCGTCAGTAAGGTAAATTGCTGAGCATGGTCTGATCGACGGGTGCAAGCAGAAGACTCTCGTTTCAGACGTCAATTGCCTCCCACGACCAGACCGCAGGGGCAGCAAGCTATGAGGGCATGCATGACGGCTCCCTTAGCTTTCCAAAGTCCATCCTCGCGGACAAGGGTAGCTATAACGGTGCCAGATGCCAAGATTTGGTCGCGAGTGGCATCATACGCGGACCAAGAGCACTAGTCGTGGATTCTCGAGAAACAGTCGGCTACCGTAATACAAGGCGATTGTACGGGATCATACTGCTGGCCCTGGTCTGGAAGTATTCTGAAGTGCCGCGGCAATGACAAGATACTACCAAGAGAAGATGCAAGCTGACGGCCTTCCGGCGTAATTCCAGCACCGCGTTTTGCAGACTGTGCTGCGTAACAAATTGACAGCGCTCTGAACAGGTTCGGTCCGACAAGATAGCCATAAGTTTTAGGCGAGAGGCCAGGCAGATGCAGGGCGCGCACCTGCAGTAAACCCACGCATATTGTCATTCCATCCTGAATGCTTTTCGACAAAGGCTGTCGAGAAGCCGTGACGTGTTCCGTACTTCTTTTCGAACCGACTTGTGTACTGCGGAACCAGCTCTGTGCCGCAAATTCGCGGAGCCACACCCTGAATTTCAAGCAGTCGCATGCGTAAATACCAGATGGCGGTTCGTCCACCATCGGATGCGTACGTGGCTAGCAGGTGGTCGACCTTGTAATTTTGACTTCGGACTAGGTCTAGAATCGCGTCGGCGGCGGACGTTCCGAATGCAGCTACTCCTTGCGGCACCGACTCGGGGATTGGATCAATGATCAGACAGCGATGAGATGTGGGGTCGGCCACAACATATTGCCGAACACAGGTAGATGGTTCGAAGAGGTCGTATACCAGAGAATATTAGACATAATTGGGGCTTGCAGAAGAACTGTATGGGGGAACGAGAAAGGGGCGTGATCCAACGAGTAGTCATACTTCGGGAGAATCGGCGATTGATAAGAAATTCCCCGAGATTAACGCGTGATTAGTTCCGAGCAGTTCGGCGATCAAGTTGAAGTGTCTGCGAACATCTGCGAACAAATGTGACAGTCTAGCAACTACTTATGTAGGCAAAAGTCTTGATCCCAAAAAACTGCACATTGCGCTCTAGCATACTAGAAATGAGACGACATTTCCCTTACGAACCTCGCCAGCTGCCGTGCGCCTAAGGGACCCACTTTTGGTAACGAAGATGCATTTTTCTCGTATTGCGAAACGGTGGTCTGAATGAGATCGGAATAGATGATCAGGCCGGATTTGAAGATTCTTGCCAAAGAACTCCGCATCGAGGGAGAACCCTTCTCGTTTTGCAGCGTGATAATTCGACCGACAGACTGCGGAAACCTGGCAACCAGCCTGCTGTAGCAAGCAAGTGTAGCATGTGCCAACTGCTCCAGCGCCGAAGGTCAAAACTCGAGGAAGAGATGCGTGGTTGTGGTCGGCCGTAGTACAGTCCTTGAGCCCATTATACTGCGAATAAGGCATGAGCAATTTGCGATGGATGATATAAGTTCCAGCTCGAGAACATGCCCGGTCAGTTCTGAAGTGAAGATATGGAGTGGGAGGCTCTCTAAAATCGCGCAGCCAACGAATGGCAAAGGGCCACTCAACATGCGAGCAAAGGCACTGCATTTTCGGAAACATGAAAGTGCTTCCGAGTGACCGGAATCTTACCTTACGGTAACAAGAGACGCTGATCCTGCCGTTATCAGCGCTCGGCGCTTCCGACTTCCCTGTTTCGCTGTGATGTTGCAGTATGAAGCGCAAGCGTTACGGGGGATCAGGATCGACAGCGATTACGGCTTCGGCGACGCTCTTCATTCGGCGACGCTCTTCATTCGGCGAC
>NW_022985529.1:0-14979 GCF_010093505.1 Neohortaea acidophila
TTTGCTGTCACCAAGAGGATGGAGTCCATGGTGGCGCACATCTGTGCAGGGAGAGGACCACGAAGCTCATTTTTTTCGTGCGTTTGCGAAAGACTGGCAAATGATGCCAGTGAACTCCTGGGAGAGGATAAACCCAGAGCTGTGACTTGTGGTTCGTGACCATCCGGCAGCATGTTGTCATTTGTTGCCATCAAGATCACTTCGTCGCCCTGGACGTAGTCCGGGTACACATGTGCATGAACATCAGTATCGGCTGGCTCGTAATATGAATTGGTTGGAAGATCTCGACCGCCTGTGGCATCAAAACACACCCGTCTGAGCTCATCATCCTGAATTCTCTCGAACAGCTCTGTCGGGGAGTTTCGGACCTTATAAGAGTCAGCTTTTGTCCATGTCAACTCTTTCCCGGTGCTTGGAAGAAACGCGAGCTCGCATACGATTTGTCGAAGAAGCCGTACTTCTTGGCGAAGTTGATCTCTGTGTCGTGTAAGTCACCTGACAACTGATCTTCACAAGATCAGACGACACAATCATACCTTTCAGCCACGGCTATTTCCAGGTCTTGTTCGAGTTCGGTGATACGCTGGCGGAGTTTAGTGAGCGTGCCCTTAACATCTTCGACAGGAGAATGCATGACGGTGTAAGTGACGATAGTAGAGAAAAGTGCCTGACAGTGGTAAAGTGAAGATTTGACGTCAATAGAGCTGCGGAAAGTTGATCATGGAAAAAGAAATTGTGAGGCAACACCTTCATATGGCATTATATGGATGGCATAGCCCTTCGGTGCAAGCGCTGTCTCGTCTGCGTATAAGCGCCATCGCCTCATAAGCGCTGGGACTATTGGTTCACACTGCGGCGTTTCACACTTTAAAAGCGGCAATGCATGATTGGGTGTCGCGAATCGATGCAAAGGGCGGCTCGTATGTCCGTTCATTTGGATTGTGATTGATCTGGTTAGTCTTCATCTGGTTGGGTTCGAGGAGGGCATCGACGAACGCAGAAGGCTGTCGGCCCGCTCCGCGGTTGTTGCCGCGTTCTCTGTTTTTGTTTACTTGTGTACACCCCATGGATGATATGTAGACGCGAGACTGTTCAACATGACCGCGACTACAACCACGCTCAGCTAGGATATCATGACTCTCGACATGGCTGTGCCACGTGCTCCCTTCGACATGCTTCCCACAGAGATCATTCGTGAGATTCTCACCTACCTCAACCATCGTGAACTGCTCCGAACGTCTGCGGTTGCAAGATTGCTTCACGTCCTTTGCAAAGATCCTAATCAATGGAGACGTCTCTGCGAACAAAACGGACTGATCGTCAAACTCAGGCTTGGGGTGTATACCTGCCCAAAGCTCATCAGACCCGAGACTACTATTCCGACCTCTCTTTCGCAACACTCACCCAACCCCGTGCGATGCAACTGGTATCAGCATTTCAAACACACGTGGAAGCTGAGCCAGAACTGGCAGACCTTGAGATGCCGCAAATTTCAATTGCCGCGCTCCGCATACGCTCATGAGGGTCACACAGACGATATCTACGCGCTGCAGACGCAAGGAAAATATCTCGTCAGTGGTAGTCTGGACAAGACCATCCGGATATGGGACCTCGACACACATCGACTGGCCAGTGAGCCGCTACGTGGGCATCAGGAAGAAGTGATTTGTCTCCAATTCGACGCACATCGCGATACGAACGCCATCGTCTCTGGAGGTAGTCGTGGAGAGCTGATCTCTTGGCGGTTTTCTCCCCCAGGAATGCTTCGTCGCATCGTCAAGGCCCATGACGGATCAATCACCGGGCTGAAATTCGATCGCACACTTCTGGTAACGGCCTCTGTGGACACGAAGATCAAGGTATGGAGCTTGTCGACCATACGCTTGAAAGCTCTCGAACAAATTTCGAGCGATACGATCGCACCACTGAACGTCTTGACTGGCCATGATGGTCCCATTAACGCCATTGATTTCTCCGGCGACACCATAGTTTCGGGCGCGGCGGATGGCACCATGAAGATTTGGAGCATCGAACATGGTGTCTGTCTGAAATCAGTCGAAGAGCCTCGATCTATTGCCTGCGTCTATTTCAATGAACGGACAATTATCAGTGGGGGAAGAAACAACTCGATTACCATCTACGATCGCCATCTCCGGGCTTGGGCCTTTCTTCCCCACAACGCTATGGTCCGGACTGTGACGGCAATGCTGGATGTGTCGTCGACTGGAATCATCATTACAGGGGATCAAGACGGATCGATATTGGTATGGAGATCGGCCGGGCATGGACAGTGGCGCTCTGTGCGGTTTGATCCAATCATTCAATCCGCGACGTGGAATGCGAACACCTCTACCGGACATTCTCTTTTGACTCAAAGACGGCGGATTCTGTCGCTACATTCAGACGGCCAACGCCTTGCGTGCTGCCCTGAATCTTCCAACATCGTAGGGTGGGATTTCACATAGATTGAGCTTTCAAGAAAGCACGCCGACTTGGGAATAACGTGCCCCAGCAGCATGATGGACATACATAATGCTGGCTTTTGATGAGACCGCAGATAGAGAGACAACAGCTCTAAATTGTAGGTGGATCGGGGCAATGACCGGATCAGAGGCTGCAGAAAGTCAGGTAAACCCTCGGATAGGATGCAAAAGAATGAGACATCAATTGTGCACAAATATGTTAGGGCCTGCCTGGTTTCTATTCCCAACTCCTCGCATTTCCAGTATTACAGGTTATCGCAGTGAAAGGGAAGATAAGCAGCTGTGCTCTGTACATGTCAGTAGATGACAGAGGAGATCTCCTGAAGGCATCCACGACTCATGCTCATTCAGTACGCTAAGTTAGTGGTCAGAGTGCCTTACATGGTATAAGCTTAACGACAAACGTTTTGCCAGTGAAGGAGGAGTGAGGGACGCCCGCAGTGGCGGTATGCGATGCATGATCTTCTTTCTCATTGCAACGAGCTGCGATGGCTCCTTTGCTCCCACGAATGGCTACACGAACACGACAGAGACGTTATGCATCAGAATCGTGACGAGATTCAATGGCACATCACTTATCAAGACTGTTCCTGACTTATAGTCTCGGTTTACAGATCGACGGAAGAGTTAAAGGCTCCTTCGCTGATTTACAGTTTAAGGCTCGCACGGCGAGCCGTGAATCGATGCAGCGATCAAACCTTGTAGCAACGCGCGGCTGTCAGATTCGGACTGAAAACATCAATATCTTCTGCTCATCGCGTAAACAATCTTTGAGGGCTGTATCGTCTGCTTTGATGGAGGCCACCGTGTACCGGTGTCTTGGTCTGTATCGCCGCTAACTTAATCGTAATATTACTCAACCTCGCGCGATCGACGCTTGATCCCTCTCGGCGACCTCGTACATAGCTTGATAAATCGCCGCCGCGGTTTCATCCTATCGTCCCTGCTAGCTTCAGGTCGCGAAGTCAATTATGATCGACCATATGAAATACAGTGTCTTAGATATGCAATATGTGCGGTACGTCTCAAATATGCACTGATCCTACTGCTCTCGCCGTCCGTATATAAGAATTGTATTTCCTGCATCTGATCTTGACGCTCGTTTGTCTGCTTCTCAGTATGGACTACACTCGCTGACTGGCCACCATGTGTAAGCTATTTGTTCGGGTCTGACTCCGTCTTGACTGAGGATTCCGACGTATCAAATGATCTTCTCACTAGTCGCCCAGGTTTCCTTTCTCTGGGCTACATATGATTTTTTCTCTCATACGCTAGCAATGCTTCTTGGCTGCGGCATAAATACCAAGCCCCGTGGACTCGAACTGGCATCGAACTTTTCGGTGTATGCTAAGAACCTGCTTCTAAACCCAGGAGCATCATATGAGACGCCTAGTTCGGTCTTTGTGGATTATACCGGCCGACTCATGTACCCCAAGACCAAGTTCATGTTATGATAGTATCTGGGGCTGTCCACTCCGAGAAATTCTCGCCTTCGCACCAAATGTTGATGAACACTTATAGAGAATGATCTGCCAATGACTCAATCGTTCAAGAACGGGTTGACATGAACAGAAGTGCTAATACTGATACACGCTAATGCTTTTCAGCCCTGAGTCTCTAGGTGACGAATGGCAGACATTCTCTGCCTCTGCTCTCATCTCCTGCATACTCTTTGACCCTCTTGAGTGTACATGCAGGCCGTAATCGCTCTTTTCCACACGTTGATGTGCCGAATGTCAAAATGAACCCATGCGCATTGCATACATACATCTCATGATCATGCTTGTCCCATGACATAGTGCTATCATCTTGGTGTAAGACGTACTCAGCTTGAGTTGATCCCATTTCAATCTGCTAGTCAGGTGACCTGGTACCTACCCTAACTAGACCATCCACGGTGTACGGAACACTCAGCCGATCTCTTTTGTACTCTTCAGTGATAATTAGTAGAGTTTTGCAGCGTCACGTAAAGGATCGCTTGGTGCGTTTCTGGTTCTCCTCCCACTTCCGCCGGGCTGTGCATATCGGCTAAGCTGTTCTACTGGGAAGTGTAAATGGTGAGCTTTCAAATGAAGACTGTAGGGCTCACGTGAATTTCGTACTATGTTGGTGAGATCAATGCCGATACTCTTGAGCATCTTTTATCAACCATATGTAATAAGACCTGAACAAATCCGCGAGATCCATATGAATCTTAAAGCCGCATTGTTCAATTTTCACTTGGCCTACAAATACTACAAACCAATTAGCCAAAGGTGCCATAGTCGAGTTGTGCGGCAGGGAATCTTTGAGCTCTAAAACTTCAAACAGTACAGCTGCAAAAGGGCCTTCAAGGCTCATCATCTATGTCTATGCGTTTGCAGTGCACCGACATATTCCGCTCAGGAGCAACTCGTGCACGACCAGAATCCGGCTAGGCAAGACTTTGCACGATGCTGAACATGGCGATCGATTTCCATCGATTTCGGCGGCCTAGGGGTTCGAGACGACTTGCAACACAGATGAGACATCTGTGAATGGACGTGCTGTGTGCGTACAAATCTTGAGGTCTCTAGTAGATCCTAAGCGTGCTCGAAGATATCAAAGCATGACTTATGCTATTGCGGGAGGCGTTCGCTCCGATGGGACTATCAGAGTGATTCGTCACGGAGCTTTTCTTCAAACTTGAATCTAGGTCTCGCCAAGTGCTCAGCACAAATGCTCATCGACTAGCTGAATTCTAGTCCGTGTTTCGTTGTACCGAGCTGATACGGACTTCTTATTATCTCGAACCGTCCCTCAATTCGCACCGTTGACCTCCCTAAACATAGTCTGCCCACTGACTCCCAGGATCGCTCTTGCGAGCAGGTGTGCATTTGCATTCCAAAAGGCAAAAGGTATCGCGTCCACCCCTTTTCCCCCTACCCCTTGTTACCCCAGTATCTAGCGATTGCTTGCTCGGCTACATGGAGACCTTCGAACCCAGCAATGAAGTAGTTGAAGAGACCAAGTCCATCCTTGCTGAGGATATAGATGCCTGGTGTGCAAAGAATCCGTGACCATATGTTTTCGATAGCGTCTTCAAGATATGCGGATGCTGTCGGAGTTAGAGATCCTTCGGTGATGCGTGCGACATCGATCGCGTGTTGGATCGTTGAGGCACCAATTCCATTAGCATGGATGGCACCTGTCTTGTTCATGTCGAAAGGTGCTCGGTAGTTCACATAACGGAATGTGATGTTGAACAGACTGAACATGATTAAGACTGAGATGCTGATAACGTCAAATATCGTCTGAGGTTGGCGTTGCTGGGTCACAAATTGATTTCGCAGGGTGTATGAAACTGCGCTTTTGCGATCTTACATGAGGCTAGACCGAATCGGAACGAGTTCATCTCTCCTCATGAGAGATCTCAAGGAGACGTCTTTTGTATGCGGCACACCAGTTTGAAAAGGTGATTGCGGAAACTCATGGGATCGGACAAGATAAAAGCCAAGAAACGCTCGACACTCGCTGCCAAGGCACTGTTAATCACATTGTCAAGTCAGATCACGTGACAGAACACCTTCCACACTCAAACTAGCGTTGAAATGAACTCAGAGCAACTCGATGCAGTGAACGGCCTACTATAAACTTGGGTGATCATGTTGCTTCCACGTCAGAGAAAGCCCATTGTTATTTTCGGACTCCATCATTCGGGACAGCATAAAGGTTAAACGAGTCGTGATGAAGCTAGAAGCCCTCCTACTACGCGATCGTAATGGTCACCTCAACTGATCAGCCTCACAGGTATAAGCTTGGTGGCCACAGTTTCAAGGCTGTCTATTGCCGGCTCAAAGGGTAGCAAGCTGGCATTCACCTTCTCAATGGGCAGCTGCATCCGTTCATCGAAAATGAAGGCGGTCAGGGACGCCCATATCACCTTTCGGACCCACGGGTTGAAGTTCGAGTGATCCCAACTGCAGGCAGACTTTCGATCACACAGTGGACCATTGCGGATTGCCCAAAGCATTTTCGAAGATACTAGCGTTAGCAAAGGTGCTCGTTCAAATCACTCGCATGCGAAATGTCTTCTTCCCGACGCGGACCGCGATGGTCTGTCTCACATTCGGCGCTCTTCGTATCTCAGGGACTGATCATGATGCAAGACTTTCACCCAGTGACCAATAGGAACGGATGCTCGGCTCTTACTCTTGACTGTCCACCGAAGATTATGGAAGTGTACTGACTGACAGTACGCCTGCATGATGGTGGCAACACATGATCCGCGCTATCGAGTGGGAAAATCCTTTGACATGAGAGAAAGATTCTTTGAAGCAAATAGCCCTGCGATCCTGAGCCATCTTTGCATAGTCTGACTGGCCTATTCAGACGCTTCTACTGTTCACGTCTTGAGAAGGCTGCATAATGCCATCGTAGAAAGCATAGAACGTAGAAAGTCGTAGTTTTTACGGTTGAACAATAGCAGAGTGCTTCGCAGCGTCGGGCAACACAATCGAGCTCCACTGGCTATAGGTCGTCATGGATTCGGGAGGCGTTTTCACGTTTCTTGGAAATGGGCGAGAGCCGTACACGATACAAGTAGAAACTCGCTTATAACATTTACCCGTACTGTGCAATGAACATTTGGACTTAGTCGTGCTAATTGTGTTGTCAACAAAGCAGGATGATTCGGCCGTCTTCCATAGCTGCGAAGTCGCAGAGTCTGAAGGCTTTGAATTTGCTCCTGTTGTCGATGTTGCTACCTTGCCATAACGTCTCGTAGATGGAACACTTCAATCAGAATCATGAGGATAAAAGATATCGACACAAAGGGTGTCGAGGTTTTGCAGATTCGTGTCGGGATTCCTCAGCTTAGCACATTCCGTAGAAAGAGAGCATGACTACGGATATGGACAGTGGTTGAAATGTGGGTACCATATAGTCACGTGTTGCGTTATCGCCTCGCTCAACGGTGACAATCATATAATACACCAAACAACACTAAAGTGCAACAGTGATCAGCCATGTGGAAACTGTGGACAATCGGATGTTGTAGAATTCGTATACCAGCAATTTCGTCGCATGACACGGTTAGTCTTTCCCCCCTTCGTCTTTGATCATCGACAGGATGACAATGTGGCGAGAGCAAAAGCGATGTCATCCCTACAGCTATACTCCGGCTTGCACGGCAGCTCTTGCATCATCAGGAATCCGCTGGTACCCAAGGTCGAAGTATAATGCCTCTCTGGGAGTGCTGATTATTATCTACAGGTCTTCGACCATTGTTTCGATACTCACCTGCGAGCATTTTTCAGTCTGGAGGACTTATTGCCTAGAACGACATGGTATGACAACTTGTGCCAACGCTCATTGCCCGAGGGACGCTGGTCTTGATTCCGATGTCGTCTCCCCGTAATGATCATATTCACTACTACTAGGCCCTCACGCCGATTCGTGCGGAATACTGGCCCTTCCTCGCCCGGTGGATGGTGTTGAACTTCCGGAAACACGTTGCATAGCCAATGGCCTTTAAAGAGCGAGCTCGACGGCTTGACTCAGGTATGTACAGCAAGCATCGTGCATCGGAGCATTACCCCGCGGGGCTGTTCTTTACGACACGGTCATTATCGTGGTAGATCTGCGCTGGACTTTCGAGACGGTACAATTGGTAGCGTTTGTTGGACGGATGCGCCGACCTAGCGAACCAATCCACCGATATGCGTTATAATCTGAGAAGAACTGGTGTCAGCGCCAAAAGTCTGGACCCAAACACCGCAATAGCCCTGGATTAGCTAGCCCATGCAGATCACAGGGGTCGCATTCGATATAACGACAGACAGACTCGGAACTCAACACGCGGCGACAAGAATGTTCAAGGGCGATAATAAGGAAATGAACGTCAATCCACCCTGAATGTTGACAGGCCTTCCCGATCATGTTGTCGCGAATCGGGGCTGCCCTGGTGCGTCTGTGCTGGTTCCCTTCCGCGTCACCGCGACTTTCTTTCTTGTTCACTTTTGCTTGAAGCTTCCTCAAGATGTGTACCGAGTCTAAGTCTCGCAAGCTCTGGCGAAGTCATTGTTGTAAAGACTTCCACGGGTGATATCGGCTTTTTGAACGTGTACATTGAATTTCTAGTTCTCTCGCGTTGTTGCTGCACTCAGTGTTCGACAAGACTAAGCAAACGTCGCCGATGTCGGGTCAGGGGTGGAATCTTGTGCTCACTGCAGTGACTCCGTCAGGTAGTGCTCTGAACTGTGGGGCTATGTTGATATGAAACTGCTGGCCGTTGAGATTATCGGTACTTTAGCAGAGTGGTGGCTGGCAAAGTCGTGGCCATGACCTCTTTTGTTTCGCCCTCGTCGGGAACTATCTGAACGATGACAATGGTAACATAGCCCTTTGCGCGGTTCACTATCCGCGCAAAGGGCAGAATGCATCATCGGGCCCAATAACGTAACACGCTCTTGCCACAGTCCTCTCTGTCAACACATCGAAAATCTGATCTTCGATGTCCTAGTTTGCATCAACAATAGCAGCCGCATGCTTACATTGTTGTGCCAAAGCTGCGTCGTTTTGACTGCTCTCCAGGTAGCCAAGGTCCCAGACGCTCTCCGTCGAGAATGCCTCCGCTCCGCCGCAGCCGCAGCTGCGAGCTAGATCGCGCAGCAACCCACACTACTAGAGCTCTCGCAGACAGAACGATGCTACACTTGCCATCAAGTGTGCATTTAGAAGTGATAGGAAGGGCACGCTTCTTTTAACGAGACTTGAGGCGGCCATTGAGATGTTGATAGGAAGTACGACGCGTTTGGATTTACGTTGGTGTAGGACAGCTCGGTCAAGTAAACCAGAGTGTATCCCGGTACGGTTGGGTTTTTCACTTTGCTGGTGACCAAATCTTTGACCGGAGCAATGTATAGCGCTGTGCGGACAATGAGAGGTCGCTGACTGGCTTCGATTTGCTATGCGGCGACGTTGTTAGGATCGAAGATGTCTATCATCATGAGGAATATGAGTCCACTTATTACTCTTCGATTTTGGAGCTGGAACAAGACAAAATAATTGGAGGTCTTTTCTGAGCTAGGTGAAATTGCATCAAATTCTGACGACTATGCGTTGAGGTTGTCGATACCTGCAGTCCGAGCATGTAGCGGCGCGTGGTATGTGACCTACCTCGAAGATCAAGGGCGTGAGGTATGTAACAGTCAAGGCAACCTTTTGCAAACCGTTTAAGCTATCGGAGACTGAATGCACATGGCTGTGACCCTTTGCCGCGAATGAAGCGTTGTAAATCATCGATCGAGTCTCGAATCTGCTTTGTCTAGGCCGAGCATATCGGATCCGGGCCCGGCAAGGACGTAAGCCTCTACGCATTCGGTCAACTAAGAACTCTGACTCATTGAGAGCACATTACTAATCGTCCAGCAGGATCTTGTGGGATCCTCAACCTGCGCTATAATAGGACCTCGCTAACAAGACATTGCCAGTGGAGTGGCAAGCCTAGCCTCGCATGAGCCTCGAGCCAAGTTCCTCCGCACCCACCTTCCTCCACGCCCGACTTCCTCCACACCCGACTTCCTCCACTCCGCATCCGACATCCTCCGTACTAGGACGATGACTGACTGTGACACTAAAAAAGCGGGGACGATTGCAGAGTTGAAAACGTCTCCGCAAAATCGTGCTCGAGCCAGGGAGCACTCGAGATGAGGTGACGATGGTAGGAGAGTTTTGGGGCAAGTCGGCAGACGTAGAGTCTGTACTACGAGCGCTCCATTTGCCAACTGAGTAAGTACGCATACCTCTCAATAAGACGGGAACGAGACAGGCTGATCGTGAAAATAGACCTGAGACCTTGTCCCGTGAGTGAATTGGCTCGCAACCGCGGATAGTTATCTTTTGTCATGTGCCTACGCAACCAACAGTTTCCTCATTTGTGCCCTTACGCGCACTTGAGTTTTATCAATTCTGGGCGCGGTGAGCTACATGAGTGGTACACGGCCGGTGCACTGTCTTCCAATCGCAGAAGAAGGTGCATGGATGATTGACAAGGGTAAAACAGCGGTTTCCTGTTCTGCGATAGAACTCTGGAAGGCTGACTTGAATCTGTGGAAAGCCTAGCAGTTCCACAAAATTCACTGTTTTGCCGCTGAGAGTACGCTTTGTTGCGGTTGAGCAGTCTGGAACAGATTGCCGAAATGACACGTACACGCAATCAATCGGTGACAAGGTCTGTAGGTTCATGTCGCGTGGCGGCATTAACAGCAAGCAGCGCATATGGGGTTTCTAGATCTCCTGACTGCTCCTGGCCAGCGCTGCGCCTATATCCTCGTCTACATAAACCAGATCCTTGGCCTCAATGGTGGAAAATGTGGGCTCTGTGACTGCAGATTTGCTGATGTGGCATTTTCAACATTTGTCTTTCTAAACCATCTGTCCACGATACAAGCCCGATATGAATCGAAAGCTGCGAACCGATATGAAAGATATCGAGTTACTTTACGACACTCCAGTATATGTGGAGAAAAAGAGGAGTTTTTGAAGCCCCTGATATGCCAGAGGTGGCCCAGTGCCGCTAATGAAGAGCCTCAACGATCACGGGAACATAAAGTATGGGGCATCAGCACGCAGCTCGTATTCTTCATCGTCGTTGGATTTGGCCTTCGCCCATTCGTGGGCGGCGGTGGACCAAAGCAAGGAACCCCGTCTCTCAAGATGCCGTCATGGCCCACAGCCTCATACCATCTGGAACTACAGCCCCGTCTGTCCTCCCGTCAAACGGCTTGAAGTTCGGGAAGTTTGGGAAGAAGGCATGTCATTATATTCATGTAAAGGTCTATCTCCACTTGCAGCGTGCCGGGTATTCGAGAAGTGGTGAAGGGTGCTGAAGAGAGTCTCCACGTCAATGGGAACACCTGATGTCCTTGACATGATAGAAGGCAGAGTGTGCTTCATTGCCAGTTGTAAATGACGATGTCAAGCATCATTGCTTTGTCGTATGGAGAGGATCGAATCGAGTTTCAAGAGGTGGAGGGTGTCACAAGATCCTGAGTGACTTGAGTATCAGTACCGCATTCCTAATCTCAGTAGATGCCCGGGCGAAGATGTCACAGAGCGTGGAGCGCCTTCGCAAGGCCGCTGAGCCGCTCTGTAGAGAACGCACTTAGCTGCTCGCCGCGTATGTTGGAGGAGAGCTCATAGCCTTGACGGAGACCACGGATCTCCATATCCGAGATGATAGCGACCCCGTTGAGGCGGGGTGATATGTCCTCTTACTCGCTCACGACATCTCCATCTCAAAGCGTGGGTGACGATGTCCAACGCGCGACTATCCAATGAAGTCAGTCATTCCCTGCGGGCGTCTGCTCTTTACTTTCAAAAAGGTCGAGGCGTTTTAAGCGTCGTTGCGGCAAACACAAACTAGAACGACTGAAATCCAGTATCAATATTTGGAACGGTGCCGGAATCCGGACTGCTACGACGGGGAACCCATCCATTGTATTTCATCCCGTCTATTCTGTAAGATACGATCAGTGCCGAAGTCAGGATGGGTGAATGTCGCAGGTTCGGGGCTACGGGTGGGAAAAGACTGTGTAACCCTTTTCCATGTTCGAATGCTGATCCACGCTGTAGCAACGGTTCTTCACGCTGTTCTGCTATCAAGCCAGTCATCGCATACTGTCATCTTCATACATTCGTACTCGTGCCCATAAGCGTGTATTGAACATATGCGCAGAAGGCAGCACAGCTACTACCGCGTTCAATGATGAGCCGCTGAAAAAGCGCATAACCACTATGGCGGAATAGTAGTTGTCACCTTAGAACCAGATGAATGTCCATTTACAGATCTCAAGAACAGCACGGTCCTATATAAGTCGACGAGCAAAGCGAAGCCGCTTTCCACCCGCTTGTGCCTTGTCATGGAGGTATCTGCATCCACAATGTGATGCAATGGTCTTGCAAATCATACGAGGGCGTTGCACATCGTGTAGACGTAGGAGATATCGACCGTAGACAGCCAACTACGACATATGGAATCATTACGGAGACAACTTTCCACTTCTCCTCACACGACGACAATGCCCGTATGTATCCGTCGGCATCCTGGAACTCTGTAACATCTGCTGCACCGTGATCAATCCGTACACGTGCAGAAAGGCTCCAGAGAACATTGAGTGGATGCGCGTCCAGACCGCTTGCAATATGTCAGATTTAGCTTTGTGGTGGAATGAGGTGAAATGAGTTGAAATCGGGCGAACAAGGTGTACGCCAGTCTATCCTTCACAAGAATGAAAGCCATAAATAGTCAAGAATTCGAACTCGTTGACGGTGGTTTCCAGCCAATCTTCGTACTAATCGTTCGCGGGGACTCCCTGACTTTCGTGGGAACATCGTTACCAATCAGGTCTCGCAGCGGCAGTCTTCCGGGAGGAGTGTTGACTTCCGTAGGCGATGGCGGATTACCGTCATTGCCCTCGTCCTCAGGAGACAGCGGTTGCTTTCCTTCGGTCGGCGAGGAAATCTGTGCGTCCGCCTCTCTCGTTCCGAGAGTTTTGCACCGCTTTCCCTGTTGCATCAAGTCGAGCATAGCACTACTCGCCCGCTTCGTCCGCTGTTCTGTTATTCGACCGGAGATATCGGACACCAAAGCATTTGTGACGCGGACGCCTATTTCGTCGTAATTGAGACCCAGGTGGCGCGCCAGCTCGCTCAGCGCTATATCTGGAGCGTACTCGATGGCTTCTGCCAGAGAAGTGTGGCCTGGTACAAGCTCAACTTTGTCTTCCTCTTCCACCTCCTGATGCTCATCTTGCTCTGCATCTTCACCATCCATATCTTCGAAAGACTGGACACCCCATCTTTCCCACCCTTCTGTCTTGTAAAACTCATGCAGTTTCACCAGCTTGCTCCAGTTGCGCGGTTGCTTGAGGCGCCAGAAACTACCAACCCAGCGAGGGAAGATATCCTCAGGAGGCTTGCACAGCATCTGCTTGGTCGTGTCAAACATTTCTACAGGATAAATCCTGCTCGTGAGCCGGTATGCCGTCTGATTACTCTGCCTGGCGCCTATTATGACCTGTGTTGCTTGCAGAAGATCAAATCGAGCGTGAACGTCCTCGAATTGCGCATGTGCTCGTTCATCTTGCCCTTCGATTTGGTCGTGCATCCGTTTCTCTTGTCGCTGAAATTCGTACCTGATGCCTCTGGCTTGGATATCGGCGAATCGAGACAACTCCTGGTGGATATAGCTCGCCGTGAGAGATGGTTCACCAACATCAGCATGCGTTTCCGTGGCCACTCGCGCCATGGCCGGAAGTTTGCTTCCCGATACCGGTAGAACAGACGTCTGACGTGCTGATGTCATGTCCTTTCGGGTGGTAGATACAGGTTGATAGAGCGGTGTTTGCGACGAAGACAGAAGGTGAGTTGCAATCGCGAGGATTCGCGGCCCGGACGCCAAGCCAGCTCAGAGCTTGGCACGTGCTGCGATAACGAGACGAATTCAATCGCTGTGTTGATCCTATGCAATACGTATACATATCAACCAGCGTTGACGCTGCCGATGAGCACTCCGCTCGTCCTGCTTCCGTCTCTCAAGACCCGGGAAACAAGTCCGATTTGGCGGGCCGGATCTCGGCTAATCTTCATTCTGCATCCATCAAATCTCATTACAACAAAGGCTCTGCATTTGCTTGCTCCACTTTGAGAACGTACGACCGAAGTGGCGGATCGCTCGCAGTAACATCTCAATTTTCCAGAGCTCTGTGATGATGGACCATGGCATGGCGATATCGAAAAGATGTGAAGGATCACCGGCTTGCTGCTGCACTGAGTTTTTACAATGAAGAAGCAGCCCCATCTGTAGCATTTGCCTCAAATGTGGATGTGTGGTAGACAGCGCTTGCTTCTAGCATGTGCGATGGACGAGACTCATTCAACAAGTCCTACTAAAGGTACAGAAAACCCTTGTATCAAGGGATTTTGGTATGTAACGCGTAAATATTTTGGTTAACGCGCCCCACCAGGGCGTGAGACAAACCAGGGCGTGAGACGCAAATCTACTACTACCAGTCTTGAAAAATCAATATCTTCACAACCACTTATTTGAATTACTTCAAATTGGCAGATATGATTCATTATTAGCTACTCCTTGTTTCTACAAGTTCTAATAGTATGGCCTTGCTGCTTGCAGCTACTACATGTAGGTGATCTCCTTTTTAGCCTTCTCATCTCTCCTCTTATTTGTGCTTCAATTTGCTCTTGCTCCTCTATTGCTTCAACCTCAGCCACTGACAAGCTTACATCTGACTGAAATACCTTCCTCTTCCTCTTCCTCCTCATACTCATTGCTTCATTCACCTGTTGAAGTGTAGAAATCTGTGACTGCATTAGGGCTGCTGAGGTAGCCATTATCTGGGCCCCCTTGGAAAGCTGACTTAGAGCCTCATAGATAGGGGTTGGTGAGCTGCTCTGGTGCCTCTCAAGCCTCTGCTTGATCAATGTAGCCTGCTTCTCTACTTCAAGGGTGTTGCTT
>NW_022985530.1:0-11104 GCF_010093505.1 Neohortaea acidophila
CATTGCGCAGGAACGCAGGCGACAACGCCATTGCGTTTCAATCCACCGCCTGGCGTGGTTTGGGATTGGTGTGCCCTTCGAGTTTCATCACCAATGAGCTCCAGAGCAAAGGTATCACGGATATGTCGGCTGACAAGGATTCCGGGCTTAGAAGTAAATGTCCGACTACGAAACTAACCACGCCGTCGTAACCCGAGCGCTCGCTTTCGAGAACGGCGAAGCCTTCCCTCTTTCGCTCCTCGAGGAAGTTGCACCCAGACGCACCGTAGCCACAACATAATCACAAACCAATCCGTCATCACCGGTGAAGACAAAAGACGGCGATGGTGCTGATGCCGATGGTCGTCCAACTACAACTACCGAGCTCAAAACTTGGGTGACGGACAAAATCCGTGCCGCCATCGCGTCTTTGATGAAGTTCGACGATGTTGACAAAGTCAATCCTGGCGCCGCTCTCTTGAACCTTGGTGTCGATAGCGTCATGGGCATTCAGCCGACAAGAAAGCTGCAGAGGGTTTTGAAGATGAAGATCTCGCAGACTTTGACGTGAACTATCCTGCCGTGGCCTCCATGGTTGATTGATTTGTACAGCACTTTGAACGTAAAGGCTGATGTACTCGAATGCGGCTTTATGGAATGACAATGAGATCGAATCGAAGAATGGGACGTTGGGTGGTGCTGCTGTTTCAAAGGATTCTGGTAGATAAGGTAGGGGTTCTGTTGCAATTCTGCAATACAAGCGAGGCATATTTGCATTTCACTTTATGACACGTTGTCACTGATATAAATGAGAAAGATTCAACGAACTGCATGATAAAATTCAGAGGCGTCCTCGTTTCCTTAAGATTCCTTCGGAGAAACACCGGATTACGAACGTATTATTGATGATCTATCTGCGATCTAAATGTACGCGAATGACGTTTCCTAGGACTCTAGTACACTACGCCGCGCAACAGATTGCTTTTCTTCTACCAACGGTCCATCCGCACCAACTGAAAAGGTGTAAGTGCGCCACTGACGGTGCTTCCATGAGGATTTGTAGCCTACGCCATTGTTAATAATGGAACATTAACGTCAAAAAGATGAATCGATATACCAGGCTTCAAGACGTCGTACGCGTTTGCTCCAAGCACAAAGTCGAAGAAAGCCCCGTGGCCAACGACAACAATGTTTTTCTCTGGACGGTTATACAGCCACTTCCGGAGCGCTTTCGACCTTGCGGCCAGGCCGTCTGTGGTTGCAGCATAAATGCCCTTCTTCCCATTCCAATCGCTTTCTAACATGCTGGTGTCGACTAAGTCGCCAAACTCCTTCTCAATCATTGTAGCGCTACTTCCGGTATCGCATGGCTGATCCGTTACCTCTTGATTCAGCGGTATTAAGAGGATCCGCTCACTCGTAGTCTTGGGAATGCGATCTGCAAAGCAGTACTTGGCTGTCTGGATCGTACGGCGCAGTGGGCTCGCGCAGACAAGGTCGATGTGCACATAGTCCGGGAAGGTGTTGTTGAAGCCTTGACAGCGAGTCACCGCCGCTTGGGTGAGGGAGGGATCGCGGATCTGACGGTTCTCAATAGTTGGTTCGACGTTGTGCTCGCCCTCGCCGTGACGGACGAGGTGAAGTGTAGGTGGCATGGTAGTTGAGTATTCGCTCTTTTCTGCTTGGTATTTTTGTATGCGATAACAGGGCTATATATGTATAATGAGTCTCGGCCGAGACTGTACGCGCCAAGATGTGATGAAGAAGAACCCGGGGATCCTTACGTCGCATTCCTTCCGCGCAACCCGGATGAGGTGGAGCTAGGCAGAAGTAGGTAGTTCTGCTACACCCGATTTAGACAAGCGCTGCCGATAGAAGCCGCGACACTGCGCATGTGATATCCACAGTTGATATCACTCCTAGTAATCAAAGGTGTAACGACTCGAAAACATTGGTTCTCAAACACGTAGAATCAAGCACTTTCAGTCCTTGTACGGCTTCGTACTATCTATGATACATGTTTTACCTCCATAACGACGGCTACAACGGTCAGTAAACCCCCTATCATGATCAACCCGCCCCCAATGATTTTTCGCATCTGCCATCTACTGAATGCCAGCGCAGTCACAAGTACTGGGAGTGTCAGCACTATTACAGCCGTAGATAGAGTCAAGACCGGGTCGACGGCGAAAGGTATCGCTGTCAGCTTGCCGCTCCGTCCAAATTCCTGTCCAATGACATAGGTGATGCTAGATCCCAAGCCGAGCAAGATGTTCAGCAACGGCCCGCCAAAACAGGCCGCAAAAGCCATGACTGGATGGCCATGCCGACTAATAGTGATATCCGCAAAGTAGTCGTCAAGCGAGTTTCCCACCGCTAGCACTGTGAAGCCCAAAATCGCCGGTGAGATACCGAGCACGGTCCCCAGCATTTTGAGAATGGAAACAATCTCATCCGCAATGACGGATAGCCAAAAAGCACCCATTATAAACCCCAGCACGCTGACTAGAGGGTACCATCGTGGCTGGCAGCTTTCGGAGCTGCAAATGTAGATGAGAACGCTGAAGATGGCGCTGCCTAAGATGCACCACGCTGCCGGCACGATCTAGGTGTCTGCAGTGGCGGAAGGTCCACTGTTGAGCCAGAGCATGGCCCAGATGAATTGAGGTGCAATGGAGCCCTGGACCACGAGCAACCAACGCGGCCAGCCATGATCGCATTGACGATCGTGCTCTTTCTCGACTAGAGGAATGGTCAATTTGAGTATCAAATACGGCAGAGCAGATACCAAGTTCAACGCCGAATGCCAAAGTGACTTCTCGCCCATTTCACGAACTGACGGTAATAGCGTGCTCCAGATTCGGTCGTCGCTCTGATCGAGTCGTGGCAGTCTTTCATCGTTCTGTCTGTTCCTCCTCTTCCTGCGCGGTCTGTCCCTCGATAGGCTGGATTCTGTATCACCAGCTCGCCAATCTCTTGTAGCCGTCGTGTTGAGGCGATGGAAGTGAGCTGTTCCAAGAAGGCTTGGCTTAACGTTATAGTCACCCTTTTTCGTAATACACCGTCCGTGTGCACGCCTCCAGTCCTCCATCTCGCGGTAGACGGCCCACGGCATGTGGCGTCGGTGTTGGGTTGCTTGTGTATCACTTCTTGTATCATGCAGTAAAGGGTCGGCCTCTGTCGATGCCAGAGCTCCTTCTCCTGACTCTTCGAAATCCCTCGGGCATCCCTCACCAGATGCCATCTCCCTGTGTCGAGAAGTCCACCAGTGATAGCCGGCAGCGACTACAACATATGCAAAATACAGTCAGATCATGAGTAGCCCGTGCCAAAGTTGAAATTGCCTAGAAAGGAGCGGCACGAGCAGAAAGCAGCCGTCAAAAAGAGAAATGTCGAGTCCCGCAGTAAAAACCATTTATTCACATGGAACGGCGGCAGAAATGGAAGGGACTCAGCCACCACAGTGGCGATGAAACTGGCGGCACCAATGAGCTCCCCAATGGCAAGATCAGGACTGTTCGATCTCATGGCAGCCCATGTTGAGAAGATATCTGGGCCTCCATTCCCTAGGGCGAGAAGAGTGACGCCGGCGAAACTATCACTCATTCCCATAAAGCGTGCTCCCGCACTCAAGTTGACTGAGAAAAAGTCTCCCGCACATATGCCCATGGTTAGGAACAGCAGGGCCATCCAGAGGAGAACAACAAGCCATGCCCTAGCACCTGCATCCGACGTGCAGTATAAAAGGCGAAGATATGGGATTCGACCATCATCCTCCTCTTGACAGTATTCTCTTACATAATGGCATTGGTCTGGCCGTTGTCGAACTTGATCACACGTGGGGATATCGTGTGCACCCTCCTGGGGAATATTAGTTCCGCAAAACACGCCAGGAAAGATGCCGTTAGGCTCACCTTTACCAGAGATATGTGACTAGCGGAAGGAGGATGTGATGGAAGGACGCTGGAGCTTCCGAAGACAGCGAACCAGAACAGAACGAGTACAACGAATACGAAGAAACGAGGAAGGAGTTTTGGTCTGCTCTTGCTGTCATCGCCGCATACGGAGGCCATTTGTCCAAGTCGTAGACTCGGTCCTTGCAAGCAGGATGTCTCGTAGTGGCAAGAGGCGGACTTATTTGAGGTCGTACATTCAATAATGGCAATCCATGGATGAGATCGGCGTGAGCGGATGCGCTAGGGTCAGGTGAACTTTGAACAAGCCAGGCTGAGCAAAAACACTGGGCAGGCACGTAGTGGGGTTTCAGGTTGGAGATGTGGAGTCCATGTAGCCTGAGAAGAATTGCTAATTAGATTACGATCGCTGCGGAGAAAATAGTATGCAGGCGTACTGAGAAGACCACCTCTCGTGTACCTTGGTGTCGGTCTCGTCTACCCTATCGAAAGTGGTGTCTTTTTTGAAGGCCAGGATTGATACGTGAAAAGATTCTCACTTGTTTAAAGAGGTGTCCGGCCATTTCTACTGGGACAGCGTCTCACGAATCAAACGCATCTCGCGTTCGAAAGCTGGAGCCAATACTCAAGGAGCGCCCATCTTCTTTGGAGAGCCGCTTACTTAGTGTTCAATTTAGCAAAGGATTCAATATTATCGCCAAGCTAGATGGAGAACCCCAGCCGAGTCCAAGTCTTGCAACGTAGACGGAGCGGTAGTCTGTGTTTCCGGTACGTCTGGATATGTCAGCAACGGACTGACGTGTGGCGCCGTATTGGTCGGCGCATAGCCCGCGGTGAAGATGCCCGAGTCACATCGTGTGGGACTGAACGTGCCAGATGTTGATGGAGCCGGGGTCCATCTTGCCCAGAATTCATCATGCTGCAACGGGGACAGCTCGCAATCCACACGCAGTAGATCTGTATTATCGAAATAGACCGCTTCCGTCTCATCTACCGCCGAGGACATGTCTTGCAAGAAGTAGACATCCGACGAGGAATTACTCAGTGCATCTAGCGTGGCTCCTGAATCGTCTTCTGAATCCCAAGGCGTCGCATCATTCGACAGTTCGTTCAAAGCACCCAAAGTGACAAGAATTGAATGGACGGATGGAACAGCAGATTCGACTTGCGGAGGTCCTGGCCAGCAATTGCTCTCACACAGCATGCGGTACATTTTCTGAAGAGCCCTGGCTTGATGCTGGATTTTTTGTTCAAGGAGATGGATATGTGCGTGCGAATATGTCCGTTTGTCGTTTTGCATGCATTTGCTGTGGACGGTCAGTGTCATCCGTAAGGTAAAGCTACTGCTAGCGGAGAAATCGGAACGCATTTGGTTGGAAAGATCTACGGCTAGCGTTGCCGATACCTCCGTGGCTCCACCTATTCTCGCTGTTATCTCGTCGGTTTACAAGGCGCTGTGACTTTCAGGTCGATCACCTTCAATTGCGTTTGATACGGTCTCGGGTCTGACTTTTCCCTTCCGAGAGCGAAACCCTGCTCGAGTCCGGCTTCGCTCTGCATTGAATCCCATACTCACTGCTACTCCGAGACACCTAAGCATACACATTTTCGGTCATGGCTGCTGCACGACATGCCGACGACCGCAGTCTTTTTCACATGCACTCCCGCATTGTGGGCGTGAATGCCCATGGCGACGGTCATGTCAATGAGGCAACGTACAGGAACGTTGGGAGCTTCGTCGCGGGGGGAGTGGCGAGCATGACATCGCGAACCGTGACGGCACCTGTTGATCGACTGAAAATCTACCTCATTTCCAAGACGACATCCAAGAGTCCTACGTGGCAACATCTCAGGCAAGGAGCGCCCGGGAGGGCGGTGTTGTCTGCTGGTGCTCGCTTCGCCCAGGCCAGTAGAGAGATCTGGAATGCTGGGGGAGTGAGGAGTCTGTGGGCCGGCAATGCGTTGAACATTGTCAAAATGTTCCCCGAAGGAGCCATAAAATTTGGCGTATATGAGGTATGCTCATGATACGTACTATACCTGCAGCAAACCGTTGGCAATTGCCGACAACCTGACTTGTAGGCCACCAGGCGCTTCTTTGCCGTTTGGGAAGGTGTTGATGGCCCCTCGGAGATATCTGTTTGGGCTCAGACGGCTTCGGGCGGGACTGGTGGCGTTGCTGCTCAGTAAGCCATGAACATGTGCCTTTGTGCAGCCAATTAACACGGTTCTGACGATGGAAGGCTTGCGGCATACCCATTCGACACGCTTCGCTTCCGCATGCAATGTAATTCGCAAAGAGGCGGAGAGTACGGCCACCGTTTGCTCAAACAAACGGCCCAGCAGATGTGGCGATCTGGCGGTTACCGGGCCTATTTTCGTGGACTCATATGGGGTTTGGTGGGCCAATTCCCTTACTCGGCCATCGATCTGAGCACGTACGAGTACACCAGGCGCTGGTGGTTTCGGAGGAATACTGCTAAGGGGATCGAGGAGGACGATGCTAGACCTGGAGCAGTAGCTACTGCAGCCATTGGAGGGTTTAGTGGTGCATTGGGCGCCTCAATGGTGTGGCCGCTCAATCTTCTGCGTACCCGACTACAAACCAGCGGTACCATTATCAACCCCAAGATTTATACCAGTATCATGGACGTGGCACGTCGTACGATCAGTGAAGAGGGCTTTCGGGGGCTGTGGAAAGGAATGCTTCCCAACTTAATCAAGGTTGTACCGTCTGTCGCTGTAACATACATGGTCTACGATAAGGGGAGACAAGCACTAGGGATATCATGACCGGACGCAACAGGGTGAATTTTATAGACTATATAATATAGACCGATGCAATTTGTATAAAAAACAAATTTTGAACGCGGCATACTGAGTGGAAGGTACTCGGCTTTACAATCTCTGCTGTCCTGGATCCATCACTCCACGTGTGGGATTTTGGCACCCACATGCCAGCAATCACCTTCGTGCATTGTTCAGTACAGAGAGAGCGCTTTTTGAATGTCCATCCGAGTCCTTCGCGGGTCGCTTTCTTGTGGAATGCATCTAATCATGGAACATCGCCTTTTGGTTGGTGTTTGTGCGCGTTGCGGTATTTATCCTCCTGCTTACGCTGGGCAGGCGTCTCCTCTGCTGTCAGAACGCCTTCCTTCGCTTCAATCTCCTTCCAGTCCTCTGCAGACCAGCGCGTCAGCTCTGATAAGCCGCGATTATAACAAATCGTGGAAAGTTCGACTGACCGGCAAGCATCTTGTCCATTGCACGGCCAGCAGTCGTGCTCGTTCGGAAAGGCGGAGAGTATGACATGATGAGGCCCAAGACGCAGAAAGTGCCGAGAGCGGTGAAAAGGTATCGTCCGTCTTTGAAGAAGGTTCGCTCATTTTGATCGGAGAAAGCGTATCGCCTCGCTGGCGAAGATGTAAAACTCCGCTTCATCGGTGGGCTCCCTGACTTCGTTTGTCAATCACCCGCAGACCCGTGACAACAACGAGGGTCGAGGTCCGCTCTCTGGACAAATCTTTACCGCCGTGGGTCCGATGCTCTTTGCTGACAGCAAACCCTGTTGAAGGGATGGCAGTAGGTAACCAGGTTCACAACGATGAGGCTATCGGCTCCACGACCGCTTTCTCAGGGACCACTCACAGGAACACATCCATGATACAAAATGAAATCATTAACCGAATTCGTCGCAACGTGTCTGGGAGCTGCCGGAGCACGAGAGTTTCGTAGGTCAGTGACTCTGTTGGCGTGTCGATCCCCGGTGAAGATGGTGGCGAGAGCTCTACGACGTGTCAAACTCCAGACGCTTGTTAAAGCATACCGGTTGATGTTACGTCTCCCAAGCAGACACCATCAATCGCCTCACCAATGTCGGTGGTGGAGTCAACATCAACTGTATCGCAGACTCCTCTCATGCCAGTACCAAGGTTGGCGACAGATTCGCAAAGTCTTCGACCGAGCTCACAAGCAACCCCTACGACATCGAGTGCTCGCGGCGACTCAATCGATCAGCCCCGTATATCGCTCTTAGCGGACGCCGGAACTCATTCATGGTCATCCCTTCTAGCAAGATATCCAGCCACGGAAGGAGCTTCTCCTCCCTCGACTCATGTATTGATGGACAGGAAAGTCTGCTCTAGCGTCATCGATCTCAACTTCAGACCCCGATGTTCGCTCGCCCATGCTCTCCCGTACGGTGCTATTCTCAGGGAGTGAAGAGCTTTCATCCCAAGACCTTCTAACGACCTCCTCATCGAAGCACATGCAGACGCAGAGCTCTAGTAGGTTGAACTCCACAGCCTCTGTTCAGTCTCGGATGGCTCTCGAAGACAAGATACGAGTCAGCTACAAGACCGTCAGTCTCGATGGAAGTGAACTCCGATAGAGCTTCGCAGCTCCAGACTGCGGACGGCTTATCTTCCGCATGAATTTGAGCGCGGTCGCAAGAGCCAAAGCCGCCTTAACGAGCTCCAGCCTTAGGTAGTTTTGCCGTAGGAGGGACTAGGTACTAGCATCGATGCTGATCATTGGCAATATCAAAGATGCCGACATCAATCCCGTTCGCAGGCGCTACAGCGTACAATGGACATCTGAGAAGCATCTCAACCTCCGAAACATCGTTCTTCAATTGTCAAGGCAGCTCATGATCAACAGATGCGACCGAAATCTCATTCGATTCATCATGTGCTCAGTATTCGCACTAACGAAGGATCAGAATAAGGAGAGGTGAGATCTGCGCGTCTCAGAATATGTTCCGCTACTCATTCGTGCCCAGTACAAGCGGCCATCAAAGGATTAAGCGAACCTGAGCTTCGGATGACGCTGGCCTACATAAGCTTCCACCACATCCTCAATGGTCTTGGAAGCGGTGGAGGGGTAATCACTTAGTCCTCGTAGGTTTTCTTGCTTGCGTTATGCTTCTCCTCTGTAGAAGTATATCTGTTTCACTTTCAGCAATCAAGACTTCGACCAATAATCTCAAAGCATGCTTTCAAATTCCTACGCTACCCGCAACGCTACAACTTTTTACAATTAAAAATTCGAAGACCGAAGCTTCTTTCAGACACATCACCAAGCGATCGCAGACCTGATCACGTCATGTGTTCCATAACAGAAGAGACAGACTTTCGAGCCATGGACGCCCTTAGACTTAACCCTGCACTTGTTGGAAGGAGCTACAGGGTCAGACCGTATGAAACATCCAAAGATTTTTGGGGCTAATTTGAGGACCCAGCCCGTTCGACATCAGCAGAGCATTAGGATATGATAGCCAATATCAGGCGAGAGTGAGCTCACGGCTGCCTACTCTAGACGATCGCAGAGCATCGTGGACCCCACAAGGTATATGACTTGATCCAAAGGAATTCACTCATGACTAAAAGTTTCTAGACTTGTTCGCCCCTCGCCCAGTGGCAATCTTCTCAGTAAAAGGCGCCGAAGACGCTCATACAGCCCGTACGATGGCTCAAAAGCGATCGATAGGAAGTGCTGCGATACCGGCTCGGACGTCCGCATACGTGATGCGACGTCTTCATATAGTCCAACCAGGAACGGACTACAGATCACGACGGCAATGACTGGAAACATAACAGTATGAGATCTTAGGAGTGGATCACGTCTCTTACCAATACAATCCTCTCACTACAAGGCACGCGAGATTGGAACTCATAGTACCAGTCTGTGTGCTAACGTTTAGACTAGAGAAGCAAATCAACTCATCAAGAAAGATCGCCCAGCGTTTCGAATCAAAGAGTACACTATAGACGTTGTTGTGTCATTCCACTCCAATGCGGACGTGGGACCGTAGCGCTTGCGATATCTGCGAACGGGCCACAAACGAACAACACAGTCAGATCACCATTCCAACCATTTGTATCGGATGATCTCCTAGACACCACTCGCGCCGATGAAGATGATTCATCACGGCGCAATCCACCACAGTTTCATCTTTCGAGACGCGCATTAGGCCTTGAGGAGGCCTATGACGAGTCTTCTTCAGACAAATTGACATTCGATCGATTCTTGCACGTTCAAGTGCAGTCTTTTGTACGTATAGCTGGCAAACCTCTGCCGTCATTGAGCTAACACCGATGGGCTGAACTCCAAGCTAATGAAGAAACTGTATGGACGGCGGACGATGTGCCATCTATGGTTGCAAGGGTCTGTAATGCCTCTTCCGTACTACGCCTCCGCCCTGGTAAACGGTACAGTAATGAGCTCATCAATACGATATCGATCGTTGGAATACACCCGCGAACTCGTCCCTAGCTTCTTCTCTCGTGGATACAGGAGAAGTTGAAGGCGAGGAAATTCGAACAGCTCGAAGCTTGGCAAGATCGGCTTCGTTCTCGAGGATTAGCCTGTTTGATATTCGGAGTATGCGAGAAGCATCATTAGAGACTGGTGAAGATTGACTCCGAGGAGATGTCCATATCCGCATACGATCCGCACACTGCCTGACTTGCGCCGGATACGCTGCAGATACTCGCGGTACGTCCGCAGTGCGGGTCTATGGCTCACGACTGACTTTTGAGTAGATCGTCAAGGACTGGTTATCCAATTTCGAACGTGGCTCATGGACCATCAACCGTGCGGAAGGCCCGTGCCACCCCCGAGGTACCACGAAGTGTGTACGTCAGCTAGATGTTACGGCAGTTTTGGAGAACCGAATCAGCCCCGAAGCCTTGCACATCAAAGACAACGCTCGGATACTCCTGAGGAGTGCTCCTCGCACGCGAGGACTTCCAGCAGTAGGACAAGAAGATACTTCATCTACCTCTTCCTTTGTGAAAGCTGCGTTGTTCCAATCAGCGAAGGCGGCCACGAAATTGATTGTTGTAGAGAATTTTGGGGAGGATTGCTATTCGTCGTTGAGTTCTGGCGGCCAACTGCAAGAATGAAACCCGCCAAATGCACAAGGATACCCTGTAGTTCGCGGTATTAGAGAATGTATACAGGACTATTATGTAGGGGATTGCTTGCAATTACTCCAAACCTTCTTTTACTAGTTCCCCGAGAGGGACGCCTTCTTTGCGCTGGCAGTTTGCACAAAACAGCGTGTGGGTTACCAGTATTATTGTCAGATCGAGAGACGATGGGAGTCGTACCGAGAATTGCCATTGACTATTTAATTAACTGGATACAGTCATAGGTACGAGATATGTTCGTAAGATAACTAGACGCGAGGATGTTCTTGGAAAGCTAGT
>NW_022985531.1:0-10350 GCF_010093505.1 Neohortaea acidophila
GCCCCATTCGTGGCTTGTGCACTTGCAAAAATTAATACCTCTATGAGCCTTGCCTTCCAAGTCATCCGCAGTCAGTTGCATATTACAAACAATCAGACATCAATAGAAATCCCGGCCTACGCGTGACGCGTCTACATTAATGAGTGCTTGTATATATTGGAGAAGTAGTGTAGAAATCCGGTGATGGTCAACAGATCGATGGAAAATATAAATAGCTCGTCCAAGATTGTAGAACACCGTATCGCATCATCATCAACGCACACAATCAGCCCCACACGGATGAATGACTCCCTAACCTCGAACAAGTCCGCGAAGGATAAGATGCGAGGAAAAGATCTCGCACTTGCGTGCTATATTCCACCTAGCGGCTAGCGTCTGGCTGTAGGAGACGAGCCAATAGGAACCACAACAATGTTCGGAGCCTCATTGAAAGTGATGTCTGTGAGACACAGCCCGAGATGTATTTACACCATTCTGTTATGGTTTGAATGTGCACCAAATCTTGCACCGGCAGTAGTTGAGTTGGTGTATGGGCGTTGCTACGACAGATTTGAAGAACCACAAAGGGCTCGAATGCTGATCCAATGAATACCAGGGACACGACATACGATGGCATGACATATCAACGATATCCATCGGGTTTCTCGAATGACTTCAATCTGCATTACTTCTGGCCTTGTTTATACCTAGCATTGGTGAGTGAAGGCCTTCGATGAACGCGCAAAGCTTCTGCTCATGTCACCACGGCGTCCACATCCCGAACGTGATTCACAATGGCTCTTTTGGGTTTGAAGCTCAGAGATCAGAGTAAGGTAGTTCGTATCACTATCACTCGGTCATGCACATCATCATCACAAGGAGTGGGCTCATTAACATCGGTGGAGACGAGGACGCCGCGTCACATATCAGTCAGGTCGACGTTCGAGAACAGGCTAGTACACGTGGGGGCCCAGTCGAGCTAAGCCAATGCATAGCGCCGAAGCTTGGCTCTATGTAGCTTAGTGTCTTCTGCTGAGAAATTGCCACACCCAATTGAGCTACCCATGCCCGACTCTTGCTTTGTGCATCGGGTTACTACTTTATCCTTGGCCGAGATATTTCCACCTAAATAGGATCTCCGCTGATACATGAGTTTTTAGTGTTTCTATAGTAGGACTGTTTGATGAGTCCCATGCACCGCACATGATGCAAGCAGGCGCTGTCCACTACACATCCACACTTGTGGCAAATGCTGCACAGTGGGCGGCCTTGTTATTGTAGAAGCTCTTTGCAGCAGCGAATTCGATCATTCCTTCACCCCTTTTCGATATCGCAATGCCGTGTTCCACCACCACCGCCAGTTCTCCGAATGAGATGCTGCTGCGAGCGATCTCCCACTCCGGTCGTACGTTCAGAAAGTGGGACAAGCGAATGCGGGTCCTCCGTAGCAACGACATCCGATGGGTACACAGTGAATATCAGCTAAGATCACGCCCACCAAATTGGAGTCATTTCGCGCGTCCTGAGAGATGCAAGTAGGACAAAGGGAGTGACATCGGTAGCGTCAATGCTGGTTGATATGTCAGCGCATTGCATCGAGTCAATACAGCGATCGAAGTTTTGGGCCATTCGTCCCGTAATTATGCTCGTCGCATTGTTGGGGGATTACCGCAGCACGTGCCCACCCTAAGCCGGCTTGGCGTCCGGGCCGCGAATCTTCACGATCGCAACTTGACTTCTGTCTTGATCGCAAACACCGCTCTATCAACCTGTACCTATCACCCGAAAGGACATGACATCGGCACGTCAGACGTCTGTTCTACTGGTATCGAGAATCGAACTCCCGGCCATGGCGCAAGTTACCACGGAAACACATGCTGATATCGGGATGCCATCTCTTACCTCGAGCTATATCCACCAAGAGTTGTCTCGGTTCGCCGACATTCAAGCCAGAGGTATCAGATACGAGTTTCAGCAGCAAGAGAAGCGGACGCACGACCAAATCAAAGAGCAAGGTGAACGAACACGCGCACAATTCGAGGACGTTCACGCTCGATTTGATCTCGTGCAAACAAAACAAGATCTGATGCAGGCAAAGCAAGATCTTCTGCAAGCAACACAGGTCATAATAAGCGCTAGGCAGAGTAATCAGACGGCATACCGGCTCACGAGCAGGATTTATCCTGTAGAAATGTTTGACACGACCAAACAGATTCTTCGCAAGCCTCCTGAGGATAGCTTCCCTCGCTGGGTCGGTAATTTCTGGCGCCTCAAACAACCGCGCAACTGGAGCAAGCTGGCAAAATTGCATGAGTTTTACAAGACGGATGGGTGGAAAAGATGGGGTGTCCGCTCCTTCGAAGATGTGAATGGTGAAGATGCAGAGGACGAGGCACAAGAGGAGGTGGAAGAGGAAGACGAAATTGAGCTTGCACCAGGCCACACGTCTTTTGCAGAAGCCATCGAGTACGCTCCAGACATAGCATTGAGCGAGCTGGCGCGCCACCTGGGTCTCAATTACGACGAAATAGGCGTCCGCGTCACGAATGCTTTGGTGTCCGATATTTCCGGGCGGATCACAGCACAGCGGTCGAAGCGGGCGAGCAGTGCTGTGGTCGACGTGATGCAAGAAGGAAAGCGGTACAAAACGCTCGGAACGAGAGAAACGGACGCAAAGATACCCTCACCGATCGAAGGAAAGCAAACCCCATCTCCTGAGGACGAGGGCAATGACCGGAATCCACCTTCGCCTACGGAAGTCAATACTCCTCCCGGAAGACTGCCCCTGCGAGACTTGATTGGCAACGATGTTCCCACGAGAATTGAGGAGTCCCCGCGAACGATCAGTACGAGAATTGGTTGGAAACCACCGTCGACGAGTTCGAATTCTTGACTATTCATGGCTTTCATTCTTGTGAAGGATAGACTGGCGTACACCTTGTTCGCCTGGCTTCACCTAAGTTCACCACAATAATAAACCTGAGCTTTAGCAAACGCACTGGACGTACGTCCATTCGATGTTCTCTGGAGCCTTCCCGGACACATACGGATGGATTGCGGTGCAGCAGATGCTATGGAGTCGAAGTATGCCGACATATATGTAGGGGGTTACCATGGTGTGAGGAACGTTGGAACGTTGTCCCCGCAATGGTTCCGTACGTGGTAGTTTGCGATCTAGCGTCGATATCCCCTGCGTCTACATCCTCTGCAATACTATCGTATGATTTGCAAGAGCATGGCATGACAGTGTGGATGGAGACACCTTCGTGACATGGCACGGGCGGGCGGAATGCGGCTTTGCTTTGCTCGTGGACTTATATAAGCCCGTGCTTTTGGAAGAACTGTGCATGGAAACTCATCTGGTTACATGACAGCGGTGAACACCGTGCCTCTTCGGCACGGCAACCTTCATCGTGGTGGATAGTTATCTCCAATAGCCCTATGATAGGTGCGTGGTTCCATAGTCTCCTAGGAAGCTTGTGTAGCGCATCAGCAGAGGAAGTTGAAACAGTGACCCCTACCCCTAGCATCAGAGTGTTTTGGGAGACACACTGAGCGCTTTCTTTCTACCGGGCGTCATGCAATGTGAGTTGTGAAAACGTAGACGTTTGATAACCCCAGTGCCGCTTGTCTGCGCCGTCCTAAGTCAAGATTAGATAAACATGATACAGGGCCGAGAACCCCGACTGTCTCGACCACCTTATTAGTCGTATATCGCGTTGAGTTAGTTTTGTTGGTGTATCTGTTGTGGCCGAGGGGCCAGTCGTCACTGCCGCCGACCGCACCTTCGTCAATCTGTCGTTGCCGTGCAAAGCCCTAATGTACCGCGATTTACATTTCCCGCCGCCAGGATCTGGCATAGTCGTGCAGCTCATATTAGAGGGCCATTTTGTAATGAACGAGGACATGAGCATTTCATGTCCAGCCGTTTTGAGGCAGGCGTCGGCGTACGGGGCTGGCGGAATTTTTTTCTTTAATTTTTTTTTTGGGGATTTGGGCGATGTGGAGATTATCTCCATCGATAATGGAGTATCGAAAGCCGTTGCTCGTATTGCCACCAAAAGAGGCCCCGCATTGTTCAGGTGCAGCGCATTTATAACTTGGCATGAGGAACTTCTGAAGTCTCGCCGCCTCGAGAGTAAAGTCACCGTTGGGAGGGCAGGTTGCGCCGGTGCCGTTTGATAGCAAGATGGAGCATCGAGGGCGAGGAAGACGTCACAGACCTGAAGCAGGGTGGATGGATGGTCTGTACAAGAAAGATAGAATTGTGTCCAATGACTAACGCGATAGAGGGCTCGTTAGTCGACCTAGCAACCCTACTTATATTCTGCAGCGACAGAGCTGTCAGGTATAGAAGATGCTAACGGTTTGCCCAATCAAACTTGCGTTGAGATTGAAAGGTCATTTATTCGTGGCCAGCTGCAGACCACCTCTTACACTTGTCTCTTGAAAGTAAGATTCAACCCGAAATGGAAGATCTCGAAGTAACACCTAGACTCACTAAGCGCACGAAGCCATAGGAGCAGATGCCGTACTGCCGCAGCGTCTAGTCGAAGATCCGAGCTGGGATGGGCTTGATCGTGCAAAGTTCATCGGTTCCGACATCGAGAAGACGCTCAGCAGAGGTAGCCGGTAATCCAACCTGACGGTCAGTTGCAGCTGCAGCCGCGCTATGTACTCTATCTGGAGACTGATCCCTCACTACTGACATGGCTAAGAAGAAGCAGGCGATCACAATCGTGCTCAGGCTGTCAAGGAGGTTGGTGAAGGAGGAGTCCAGCCAGCCCCCAACAGACATCATCATTGCCACTCACCTACGCATCAATGGTGTACAATTCGCGGCTTACACGGGACGCTGCGTATCTTGGTTCCACACATTGAAAATCAGTAATGAAACCGTAATCGTGCAAATTACAAAGCTATTTCCATCCACATAGATACACGGCGCGAGACACAAAATCCGTCGCATCTTTACACCATCATCATGACCAATTCTCTATCCTAAGCCGCCCCCGAAGTCTTTTTTCTGCGCGCCAATTATAGATCCCTTTGCCCACTCCCCCTCCTCGCGCTTCCTTGCCCAGCTTGGGGTGCACAGTTCTGCCTTTCGTTTGATGAACAACCACTGGTAGTCAGTAGTCAAAACCTGCATGGTGGACCGTAACGAATGCTCTTTGCTTCCGTTTTTCTCTCATCGCTCACGATAGACGTTTCATAGTTGATAGAAGCCGCGTAACAGCCGTTCGTAACGACTGGGCGCGAGCGTCGTTGTCTGACAGATGTCTTGCTGGCGTTGCTACCCTTTCGTCAACTTGCCGCGTGACGTCATTATATTCTTTCTCGACGGCTGCAGGACATTACATCTGAATTCAATCAGTAATGCTCGAGCCAACTGGCATCGCTGCTCACGTGCGCTGTGCATCCGCCTGCTTAGTCTTCCGTTACTTCAGCCTGCCACTATGTTCAAGAATCGACCGAGAGCCTCTCTTTGTGCACGTGTGGACAATGCGATTCCTGATTTGAGATTTCAAGGACTAGTCGCTGTCCGCCTGTGTTTCAACGTTTGTTTCCTCTGGAGGAGAGAGGCCATGCTTGGGACCGTTTTCTACAGTAAAGCCGCTAGAAAACCATGTCTCTCTGTGCTCACATGCTTGCTCATCTTCAGAGAATTAGGTCTTAGAAGGAGATAGTACGTAGCTCAGCCGCAACAGCGTGGTCAGCTGAATCAATTTGAAATGTTTATCGTCGTACTCACGCGGTTCCTCCCGCCATCCAAGGTTTTCGTGCTTTTGTTTACAAAGTCGGCTGGAATCCTCCCTTGACACAAGCTTTTACTCCGCAACCACAATTGGCAGCAACTTTTGGGATTTATCGCAGAATACCATACCCCTCCTGGCCATCAGCGCAGGGTTTCCTTGCAGCGCCCATTCACAATGGCAACCCAGACGGACCCTGCAGGACTACAACCGGATTTCAACCGCATGGCTGAATGTCATCAAATCCTTTCGACCGAGCTGCAGCACTGCCAGAACCTCCCTGCTATCGCTGGTGCGCAGGAAATCCTAGCCGCCATCGCTCAATTGCGTGAGCAGATGAATCGCATGGAGCGTAACTTGACCTCCAGAATGTCGGCTAAGTGAGTCTCGTGCTTTATGGGTGTCTGTTACCTTTCATGCTAACAACGAATACAACACAGCGATCACAACTCCATTGCGCGCACGCAGAATTCCCTTCTTACGAGTCGTGATGAAAACTTATCACCCCTTCATAATCCAACCACGAACGCAGCTATCCCCGACTTCCCGTCGACTCCCCGCGAGATTGACCAACTTCCTGCTCAGGCAGCGAATGCTACACTCGGAGCGCTTGGGCAGGGAACAGATGGAAGTCTGCCCGTCAAAAGGCAGAGAATACGAATCACCGTGGGACTGCCGGCCGTTCGAAAGGAAGGCCCGTGACGATAATCGGGTATACTCGCGTTGATCGGCGAGGGGAATGGGTGGCTGCGTTTAGGATGATCGCTGAAAAGCTGACTGCCTCAATTTTGAAACACCATTTCGACCTTATAAACAAGCTGAAACGGTATACGATATCGTTCCCATCAGAAAGATAAATCAAAGAAATCGACATGTCTGAGATGATCAACATAAGTGCACAGCCCAGTATTCGCTGTTACAATGCGTCGAATGAAGGCATTCCACACGCTACTCTCAGCGATGCACGATCTCGGGAATTCCCGAAGATTTGAGCTACTGGTATGTGTGCAAATGACCGGAGGCGCTCGTTCGTAATGTGCTTGTCATCGAACACCTTCTCGCTGCAGACTCGCGAAGGACTTTTCGCCCTTCCACCGTTAACATCCCGCCTTCGAAAATGAACTGGACATGTATTCAACGGCTAATGAAAAGTTTCGCATTGACGAGGAAGTAGTATTGTACATGGACGACAGCGCAGACAACCATGTGCGTATGCGGGAGCTAATGCCATACGGAGGCACAGGAGTAGCACGATGGGCGATCATGGCGGATTCGGCGGAGCGTTGACTGTCAGCACAAAGTTTCCGTGTAAACATACACAGCGCAATCTGATGCATACGGAGTCTACGGAGTCTGCAATTATGGCGTTTGAGCATCTCTGAATGTGCTGGCGCGGAGGGCTGGTCCGAGAAAGAGACATCGCTGACTGCTCCGCCAACACTTCCCTAGGTTTATTGAGATCCCGCCAAGGGAGTGGGGCGCTCTCCATTGTACCCATTCTAACCAGATTTCATTCTGCTATTTCCGCAGGCGTTCGCAGAGTCTTTTATGATCAATAGGTTGACACGCAGCCTGTCTGATCTTTTCTTTGACGGCAAAATGGATGGCATTACACTTATCGTCACGCAAGAAAGGCATCCCATTTGCGGTCAGGTGCCAGGCCCGGTCTCGGCCGAGGAAGCATTCAATGATCTTCCCATCGAGCTTGGCAAACGCTTGATTCAACCTCTATCGCTCGAGCTGCGAGAGGTTGAGCGATGCAATCCTTTGACCCAACAAGTCTCTCTGACCGTCCGCATCATAGCCGCCGTCGCATGCTGCGACTATTCCGGTTGCGAGTTTCGGGGACATCGTCTCAGAAAGACGTCGGCGGTATGATCTCAACCCACCATCCTTTTGAAGATAGCGTGATCCGAGCTCGCGATGTACTTTGATCAAACCATCACAATTGTGCCCAAATGGTTGAATGATCTCATTACCAAGAGACTCAGCTTGTTTGGTCTCGCATGCTTCCCTCATCTACGCGCGGAATGGTAGCAGCGATCCCCCGCCTCCAGCTAGACTGTGCACTTTCAGACGCTGCAAGGGTTAGGATAGCAGAACCAACCTGTGAGACGGATAGTAACGTCGCAAGATCTCCTGGCCGTCCATGGCGAGGCCATCGAACGCAACGAACGCCAACTGTAGATTCCTACAGCTATCGCATTGGTACGCAATTCCCCCATCCGGAGTTGTGCCTCGATACCAGGCGCGCGAACGCTTTCTGGCATCAGGATTATTCTGAACCTAGAGGGGTGGGCTCAAAACCTTGAGATACCCATTCTCGCGGCTGATCAGAAGTTGAGTTGGCATCAAGCGCGACCCGACACGTTTTGATGTCGTTAGGATCATTGTCAAAGACGGGAAACTGCGGACGCCATCGGCTTTAGGGAGGAGTAGGTACGCCGTTGGATGAAGTAGCCCATCACGACTTGTAGGAGGCAATTGATGCCTCACTGTTGTGCCGTTGTTGCACCGTCTGGGCATTTTTTTGAAGGATAGCAGCGTTTATCGCACAATCGTGCGGTCCCCTCTGAGCGATGACATCCGCCTCTTCAATTACTAGCATCTTCACCACCATCTCGTCGCTTTCCGATGATGGCGCCTACAGCGCAGTGTTATACTCCCCCCTCCTTCTTCCCACCTCGACGCTGAATTGAACCCCGCCGTTAGAGGCACATTCACCACTACTTGTAGTCCAGCAACACTTGCGTAGGAGAGACCCGACCCTTCTCCCTCAACACTTCGAAAGAAACTGTCCAGGATCTGTCTAGTTGATGTACTAGAACCCCGTCATCCATCATACTCTCCGGGCTGAGAAGGATTCACACAGACATTGAGGTAGACGATCTGTCTGCGTGTGAGCGGTGACGGACTTGGATCTTCTCTGCTGGCTGCGTGCTCCGGAAAACGAGGCAAAGTAGCGTCCTTCAGATCCCGCTATAGTTCATGCAGGGTTAGATGCTCTCAACTTCGCCATGAGCGGCTTATCAGTACCAGTTGGTCGTTGGAGGAAGCTGATGATCTATGCCTGGTCAAAGACGTTCGGCTAAAATGTTGCATTGACTGTTGGGCCTCATTGACCAAACGGTCGATGCTCTTACACAAGACTACGATGAATGGCTCGGATTCACTATCAGCAGGCATGGCCAAAGCCCCCACCTCCGCTAACCCATTGGGGGTCTCGCGTGGCAGCCCAGACCGCACATCAGACACGTTATATAAACCCCAAGTCTGCAGCTCTGCAGACCTTTCGCGATGATCTTTCGACCTGCCAGGGACAATTTGTCACGATAGAGCCGGGGATGACTCGAAGCCCGCCCCAGCCACAGTGCGTAGTGGCAGACCGTGCTTACGCGACCCCACGGGAAGGGGTCGATAAAGCAGTTGGTGGCAGTGACCATCCCGGCAGGGCACCGCATTCTACCTGAATGGCGCCTTGGACGTGGCGAGATGGCGGGTCCCCACCCAGTGGGTCAGTAACGGAGATGTTACGTACAGCAGTAGAGTAGGGGCCTCGAGCGTCGAGACAGCCTCGAGCGCGCCGCGCTGGGCCTGGTTAGCATCGGACTCCTAGTCGTGCGCGCACAGATCGACCAGGGCTCTAGCCGGCGGATTTTTGGACAGCGTCGGATGGGAAGAACGTAGGGTGAGGAACATCAAAAGCACTCGAGGGACACCATTTCGCAAGAGAGAGCGTGGACGAGCGGGAATGACTTACGCATGGCGGCCCATGGGTGGCGCGACCCCCGTCTGGGAGAGTTTTGGGGAATATGAGAGAGGGAAGGGAGTTGGGACGGATTCTGAGTCCAGTCGAGTTGGGGGTAGGAGCGAGGGCGTTGGCCAGCTACTCGCTAGCGCGCAGCAGTTCTTCGACGACCAGAAGACAAAACCAACGTCGCCCTCCTACCCTGACCACCGGCAAGCGTTGCAAGCAGCCGCTAAAATAGCAGCTCGGATTGAAGAGCAGCGCCGCGAGCGCTGCTCCTGTGCACTTGGCGCAACGGGAGCACGACGGCGATGGCGATGACGAAAGACAAGTTCGAGACACTCGAGCCCGACGGCGATTCTGGTGGTGAGTTGTAAGCTTTCTCAGAAAGCGCGGAACATCATCATTCCAGCTGTGGTACGGCGGAGAGAATGATGTGCTGAGGTTCCTTCGATTTCCGCGCCGCCCTATCGGGTGCATGGTCGCGGCAGATAAAACAGCACGCGGGCATGAGGGTGTCCGCGCGGTAGTGTCCGTGTTGTACACGGAGTTGACGATCCATTGCGCGCCTTCTTGCACTGGTTACGTGGTCGAGCCTTAGTGATACATGCAGTCGTTCGTCAAGGCTGCTCCATTTGGAGAGCCCAAGACGAAGAATTTTGCATTAGCTATGTTGGTAAGAACGCTCACACAGCCTAGAAAATTGTCAGATACAGGCGTCGAGGAAAAGGGGAAAGACCTACAATCGTGTGGAGTATCTACTTCGTCATGATCGAGATTGTTGCGATCGGTGTAGACGAAAAGGTTAACAAAGGGGTAAATAACAAGATAGTCGGCTAAGTCAATTGTCGCGCTAGCTTCGTAGAC
>NW_022985532.1:0-8469 GCF_010093505.1 Neohortaea acidophila
GAGGCAGTCGCCGTTTTTGAGGCATCCGTACGACCCGACACATGGCATGTGAACACAGATGGAGGTTACAAAAGGACAAAAGTCCCTTTACATTAATCCATACATCCTAGATCTATCTTTCAGTAGTGACTCACGACGGCCGGCGACGAAAACCGCCAATGTAGGGAACAACTCACGACTATCGGTGCCATTGAGATCCTTGAATTGTCGGCTTCTATTGTGCGCACCACTTGTGGGTCCGAGGTCCCCTGTCTTCCTCCCTTGGACGGTGTTACTTTGTCTGTCATTGCCCGCTTTGCATAAGCCATGCGTATCCGGTACAGCTTTTCGTACTACTCCACATTGATCATGATTGTGTCACAATGCAGCCAATATACCTCGCGAGCTCCTGCATAACGATGTCAGGCGCCCAACTGATCGCTATGCCCAAAGCCTCATACTTTGTTAACGTGCTTGTAACGATCGAATAGCATGATCGGCGTTGGTGTGCCCTCATGACGGCCGACCGGCTGACTCGGACTGTTGATATGACTTGCTACTCGATTCACTTGCTGTACCTTCCTATTCTTTGGTAGACCTTCACGACCCCTTCTTGTGCTCTTAGCTCCGAAGATTGCGTCTGCTGCTCGTCGACTCGTTTATTTGCGTCGGGTCGCTGCTCGTCGAAATCTTTATTTGCACCCGTGCGCTGTTCTTCGAACCGTCTCTTGATTTCCGCTCGATATTTGTGTAGAAGTCTATTCGGGTCTCGCAATCCGTCATAAAGACTTCGCGGAATATGGCCCGTCTCCCGTCGCAGTGCATCAAACTGGCGAAGGGCTTGATCGTTCAGTGCGATTGTGGCTTCGTCTTCGCGGTAAGCGTCACTCGTTTAAAGACGCCATCCTCGGCATGGAGAGCGTTAGGGCCTCTAAGACCGATGTCAGAGTCAGACGGCTCTGATTCGAATGAGTCGATGTATACATAACGCCTTGTGCTGCTTGAGATCTTGGCGAAGCGTATAGCGTTATATATTGGCGCAGCGCTCCTGGTGTGGAGTTTACATTGTCAATGAAGAAGAAGCCTAGACGGCAGCAGACGCCCAGACGATGTGTCTGGTACACATCGTCTAGTACAGGCTACGCAGGCGGGACGTAAGATACGCGAGGAACGAATTTCCCCTGCGCATCGGGCGATTCGTTAATGCTCAGCGTGGCAGTCATCATCATTGCTGAATTGGGGTCGTACAACTACGTGGCATACTTTGAGCGCATCACCCAGTGCACAGGAGAGGGCAGTCCTATGCTCGTTCCCAAAGATCGTACAATTTACGCACCGAGGACGCGGCACTGCCATACTTCGACTACGAAACATTGTTGCAAAGTGCAGCAACAGGACGTTATACGGTGATCTCTCGTAAACCTATCACCGCTACAGATCGACGAATAAAGCAAAGTCGCGTTTCACCCAGACGCGCCTTTTTGAGATGGCATCTGCATCATTGCGATGCAAATCTCTTGCAAATCATACGGTGGCGTTGCAGGGGATGTGGACGTAGCGGATCTCGACGCTAAACTGCTAATTACGAAATCTGAAACCGTTGCAGGACATCTTTTCACTTTCTCTCACACAATGGTACAGTGACGCTCGTTTGCACCCGTCCGCATACTCCGACTTTGTAGCGTCTGCTAGGCCGTAATCCATCCGTGTATATCCGGGGAGGCTCCAGAGTACAGTGAATGGATGTATGTGCAGTGGATATGCTATAGGTTAGGTTTGGCCACGTGGTAGTATCAGGTGAAAGCAGGCCACTAAGATAAACGCCAATCCTGCTCTTCACGAAAGCCAAAGCCATTAATAGTCAAGAGTTCGAACTCGCCAACGGTGGTTTCCAGCCAAACCTCGTACTAATCGTTTGCGAAGACTCCCTGCTTTTCGTGGGAACATCGCCAATCAGGTCTCGCAGCGGCAGTCGTCCGGGAGGAGTGTCGAATTCCATAGCGATGGCGGATTACCGTCATTGCCATCGTCCTCAGGAGGCAGGTTTTTGATCAATGAGGGTATCTGTGCGTCCGAATTTCTCGTTCCGAGCGTTTTGTACCGCTCTCCTTCTTGCGTCACATCGACCATAGCTCTACTTGCCCGCTTCAACCGCTGCGCTGTTATCCGCTTGGAAATATCAGACACTAAAGCATTTGTGACGCGAACACCTATTTCGTCGTAATTGAGACCCAGGTGGCGCGCCAGCTCGCTTAACGCTATGTCTAGAGCGTACTCAATGGCTTCTGCCAAAGACGTGTGGCCTAGTGCAAGCTCAATTTCGTCTTCCTCTTTCACCTCCTCTTGTGCCTCATCCTCTGCATCTTCACTATTCACATCTTTGAAAGAGCGGACACCCCACCCTCCCTACCTATCTGTCTTGTAAAACTCATGCAGTTTCGCTAGCCTACTCCAGTTGCGTGGTTGTTACAGGTGCTAGAAATTACCAACCTAGCAAGGGAAAATATTCTCAGGAGGCTTGCGCGGAACCTGTTTAGTTGTGTCAAACATTTCTACAGGATAAATCCTGCTCGTGAGCCAGTATGCTGCCTGATTACTCTGCCTAGCGCTTATTATGACCTGTGTTGCTTGCAGAAGATCTTGCTTTGCCTGCATATGATCTTGTTTTGTTTGCACAAGATCAAATCGAGCGTGAACGTCCTCGAACTGTGCGCGTGTTTGTTCACCTTGCTCTTTGATTTGGTTGTGCATCCGCTTCTCTTGCTGCTGAAACTCATATCTGATATTTCTGGCTTGAATGTCAGCGAACCAAGAGAACTCTTAGTGGATATAGCTTGAGGTAAGAGATGGCATCCTGACATCAGCATGCGTTTCCATGGTAACTTGCGCCATTGCTAGGAGTTCGATCCTCGATTCCGGTATAGCAGACGTCTGACGCGCCAATGTCATGCCCTTTCGGGTGATAGGTACAGGTTGATAGAGCGATGTTTGCAATCAAAACAGAAGTCGAGTTGCGATCGTGAAGATCCGCGGCCTAGACGCCAAGCCGGCTTAGCTTCGATCGCTGTATTGACTCTATGCAATACGCTGACATATCAACCAGCATTAACGCTACCAAAGATCACTCCCTTTGTCCTACTTGCGTCTCTCAGGACGCGCGAAATGACTCCGATTTGGTGCGCCTGATCTTAGCTAATATTCACTCTGTACCCATCGATTTTCTGTTGCTGCAAAGGCGCCGCATTCGCTTTCTTGACTTTCCGAACGTATGACCAGAGTGGCAGGCCGCCCGCAGCAATGTTTCCATTTTACACAGCACTGGCGGTGGTGGACCATGGAATCGCGATATCGGAAAAGTGTGAAGGTACAAAGGGCTTGCTGCTGCAAGAAATCTCTCAAATAGAGACCGCTCACACTGTAGCATTTGCCACGAGTGTGGAAGTGTGGTGGACAGCGTCTGCTTGGAGCATGTGCGGTGCATGAGACTCATCCAACAGTCCTATTATAGAAACGCAGAACACTCATGGATCGACGGAGTTTCGTATTGAAGGTGGAATAGTTTTGCCAAGGGCAAAGTAAAGTATCCCAGAGAACAAAGCAAGAGTTAGGCATGGTTAGCTGAATTGGGTTTAGCAATTTCTCACTAGAAGTGACTAAGCTACAAAGAGCCGAGCGTCGCCGTTATTTGGCTTAGCTCAATGGGTTGGCCTTCACGTGAACTAGGCTGTTCTCGAAATCCTTACCTGCAGCACCCGACTGATATGTGATGCGGCGTCTTTGTCCCCGACAATATAAATCAGCGCGCTCCTTGTGATGACGATAGTATGTCCGTGTGATAGTGATCCAAATCGTGGGTTTCCGATCTCCGAAGTTCGAGTCTGAAAGAACTCATTGTGAAATTTATGGACGGGAGTGGTAATAATATGACAAAGGTCCCGCTCGTTCAGCAGAGGCTCTCACTCACTACTGCCCGTTATCGACGAGGCAAGAGCGATGCAAAACGAAGTCAAATCGGGAATGCCGATGGATTGTTCGTGCACCACGTCATAGTATTTCGCGTTGCTGGTACTCATTCATGGCATTTCGCGTTGTTGGTACTCATTCGGTCAGCAATCGAGCCGGTTTTAGTTCTTCTAATCTGGCGTCACAATCTGAAGACCCGCAGCACCAATACCCTGACTCAACTATGAGCGGAGCAACATTCGAGGCACTTTCAGACCATGACAGCAGGGTATGAATACGCCTCTCTCTCTTTCCCCGCTCTTGGTCTCACAGTGACCATTTCCAATGAGGCTCCAAACACTGTTATCGTGTTTGTCGGCTCGTCTCGCTTTGCCGTACTCCAGCATTCGCCAAGCGCAATGTTCTCCCTGCGGCTCATCATTCGCGGATTGACTCGAGTTTAGTCAATGACTGCTCCGTGCGAGACCGCCAGTATGCGTTGAATACGACTTTCGCATCAACCTGTCGACCAAATCGCATGATTTTAGAACTACTTCTCTAGAATCCGCAGGCACTCGTTGATGTGGTCGCATCATGCGTAGGAGGAGGGTTCTATTTAGTGGAATAAGTCATTGATTGACTGGAGGTTGTTTTGTTGTATGCAAGTGACTGTGGGTGACTTGGGAGGCAGGGCTCATGAAGGTATCATGATTAGATGTGGCGAGCGGCTTTTCAGGGTCGTCCTGGCGCCCAATTATTATACAGATAGATCCCGTGCCGAGGACTGCACCCCGATTCATTAAAGTAAGTATTAGTGATTGATGGTTGGAAGTAATTGCAAGTCCCCTGCGCAGTAGCATCGGATACATTGTCAAATAGACAGAACTAAAGCATGTTCTTGTGGATCCCCACGAATTTGTTCTTGCAATTGGCCAACGGATCTCAACGACCGATCCTCCTCATGAATCTTTACCATAATCAGTTCCCAGCAGATTTCGCGGATTGGAACAACGTAGCTTCCACAGAGGAAGAGGTAGATGCAGAATCTTCTTCTCCTGCTGCTGGAAGTCCTCGCGCGCGAGGAGCATTTCTCAGGAGTGTCAGAGCGTCATCTCTGAAGTTCAAGGCGTCTACATCCTGTCCGGGAGCGATTCGGCTCTCTTTGGTCCATTGCCGTAACACCCAGCTGACGTACACACCACAATTTGTGGTATCTCGGGGGTGATACGGTCCTTCCGCATGCCTGAGGGTCCATGAGCCGCGATCGAAAGCAGAAAGCCAATCCTTGACGATCTACTCAAAAGTCAGTAGTGAATCATGGACTCGCAGTACAGACATACCCCGAGCATCCGAAGCGTATCCAGAGCAAGTCGGTCGTTTCGCGGATCATATGCGGAGATGATTCTCTCGTCGAAATCAATCTTCACTGCTCTCCAATGATAGTTCTCGCACACTGCGAATACCCAACTGGTTAATCGTCGAGAACAAAGCCGATCACGCCAAAGGTCGAGCTGTTCAAATTTTCTCGCTTTCAACTTCTCATATATCCATGAGGGAAGAAGCCAGGAACGACTTTGCGTGTGTACTCCGATGATCGGTATCGTGTTGATGAGCTCGTCATTGTACCATTCGTCAGGGCGGAGGCGCAAAACGGAAGAGGCACCACAGACACCTGCAACTACGGACGGCACATTGTCCTCCGTCCATACAGTCTCCCCCTCAGCTTCAAGCTCGGCCGCCTATCGGTGTTAGCTCGATGATGGCAAAGACTCGCGTGCTCTACTTACAAACGCTTGCACTTTGGCAGTTAAAAGCCGACCAAACGTCAAGTCTTTCGGAGAAGGAACGTCGCAGGTACTCTCAAGCCCCGGTGAGAGCCTCGAAGACGGAGTCGGCTCTGAATCGCGGCGTGATGATTCGACCTCATCGGTGCTGACGGGTACGACGTGAACATCTGACAGAGATGGCTGGAACGATAAATCTGTCTCTGTGCTGTCGGGTTTTGGCCCATCCGCGGGTGCCACAAGACCTATGTGGCCATATCAGCATCCAAGTGGAGTGAGACAATAACAAAGCAACTGTACTACTTTTGTTGAGATGCCGAGCAACTCTACTTGATGAGTAATTCGTCGAATTTCTCTTTCTTCTCTATTCTCGAAGTTAGCTTACAGGCCGCGTTCTGAATATCGAGGATTCATACCTGATTTTCGGGAGAGACTGAAGCAAGATGGGTGTATCAGCAAGGAACATGATCGGCTGCAGGGGTACCATACTGTTGTGTTTCCATTCTTTGCCATTGCGATCTGTCATCTGCTCAAGTGATTGGCAATTGAAAGTCTTTGAAGATGAAGATGCTGCATCACGTATATGGACGTCCAATCCGGTATTCACAAATTTCAGTCGTTTCGATGGGCTCTCGACATCGATCTCGGGACCGCCAGTGTCGTCTCTCGATCGCTTTCCAGCCGTGTTACGTGGAGGATGAGCGCCTTCAGCGCCGCTGAAATCTGTGATCGGAAATACTCTCATTGGACGTGGGGTAAACAAGTCTAAAAATTGTCAGTCAGATTTCACTCCTCCGCGTTGAGTTATCTACCTTGTGGGTTCCACAATCCTCTCCGATTGTCTAGAACAGGCAGTTGTCGGCTCGCCCTCTCCTGATAATGACTATCGTATCCAAATGCTTCGCCGACATCCAGTGGGCTGCAACGTCATATTAGCTGCAAATCCTGCGGATAGCTCATACGGTCTTACTCTGCAACGCCTTGTAAGAGATGCTGGATTATGCCCAATGGCGTCCATCGCTCAAAAGCGGCTCTCTTCTGTTGTGGAACGCACAATGTGATTAGGTCGGTGATCGCCTGGAGATGACCCTGGGCAAAGTCTGCGTCTTCGAACTTCTGATGAAACAGCTGCAGTGTTGCCGGTAGCGTTGGAGCTTGAAAGCATGCCTTGAGGTTATTGGTCGAGGTCTTGACTGAGAATAGTGAGACGGATATGCTTATATGAACGGGAAGCGGTGACGCACGGAGAAATCCTAGAACAGTCAAGTGTTTGCCTTTCCATCGCTCACCAAGTCCGTTGAGGATGTGATGGAAGCTCATGTAGGCCAGTGTCGTTCGAAGCTCATGTTCGCTGATTGCTTTAACAGCGACTTTATACTGCGCGGAATAAGCAAACCAAGGATTTTTTGGAATGTGGAAGACGTCTCACCTCTCCTTCGTGCGTACCCTTCATCAGTGCAAGTACCGAGCACATCATGAATCGAATTAGACTTCTGTCGCACCTGTTGATCGCGAGCTGCCTTGATAGCTCGAGGACGATGTTTCGAAGGCCAAGCGGCTTGTCGGGTGTCCATTGTACGTTGCAAAGCCTGCGAACGAGATTGATATCAGACCTGTTCGGACCGCCAGCGATCGGAATTGATGCCAAAACCTGGTCCCTCCTACGACAAAGCTGACTGAAACTCAAGCTCGTCAAGGCAGCTTTTGTTTTTGCGACGGCGCTTAAATTTATGCGGAAGCCGAGCTGCCCGCATGGTGGAGGTGCAAAGCTCCATTGGAGTTGACCGCCATCGAGGCCGAAAGTCTCGTAGCTGATGCGTATCCTGTCTTCGAGAGCGATTGGAGGCTGAACGGAAGCTGTGAAGTTCAAGCTATTAGAGCTCTGCGTCTGTATTCGCTCCGATGGGGAGGCCATTGAAGTCTCTTGGGATATAGGCTCTTGGCTTCCTGAGCATGGCACCGTACGAGATGGTGTTGATGAGCGGACGTTGTGATGGTCTGAAGGTGAGATCGACAGTTCCAGAGATGAGCCTGCAGAACAGCCTTCTCCGTCCAATGATACATGAGTCGAGACAAGAGAACCTTGCTTTGCTGCCAGAGGAGATGACCATTTCTGATGAGTTCCGGCATCCGCTGAGAACAACACTGGAGATTGATCTGTCGAGCCGCCGCAAGAGTTCGATGCCGTGGATGTTGCTCGTGAGTCCGGTCGAGGATCTTGCGAATCCGTCGCCAACCTTGATACTGGCACGAGAGGAGTCCTGAACGCAGTTGGGGTTGAATCCACAGCGGAGACAGGTGAAGCAATCGACGTTGTCTGCCTCGGAGGCGTAGCGTCAACTGTTGCGCCCTGACACACAGAACCGTGCAATTCTCCGCCAGATAGCTTTCCATTGCCGACGTCTCCGCTTTCGCTTTCTTTCCCCTCCACATCTTGACTTCCATCAATTGGAGTGGATACAACAAACGGTATCAGAAAGCCGTCATCCGGGGCCGATTGCCTAGTCGGATAGTCAAGCAAGTACTCTCCTGTCATGGTCAAATCCATAGCAGTGATCTCGGTTTGCGCCGGTGATGTGTTGCTGAGAGCAGTGCCCGAAGAAACGTTCTCAAAGCCGGTATACTCATCGTCGTGAGCCCGGTCGCTTTCTACCATCTCTTCGACGGATTTTGCTGTCACCAAGAGGATGGAGTCCATGGTGGCGCACATCTGTGCAGGGAGAGGACCACGAAGCTCATTTTTTTCGTGCGTTTGCGAAAGACT
>NW_022985533.1:0-8149 GCF_010093505.1 Neohortaea acidophila
CTACGGCGTGTCCTAACATCGAGGCCAGGGGCAGTGACGCGGGCAGGTGACAAGCATCCCGGCCACCAAGTGACCAGCCATGGTAGAGTATACTTTGGGTCAACACAAGTAGACTATACTGCATTCTCTAGCCGTGGATGGTTATGTGATCGTCAGGATATCCTAATAGTTGTGCGTTAGGCGGTACTGCTGTTGTCGCCCTCCAACGCCATGGTTGATGTATCGCTCCAATGCCATGAGTCGATATTTTTAGGTCCCTACAACGTGTCCGGGGTGGATGTCGTGGCGCTTATAGCAGCGGTAGCTGTGGTAAGATCACATAGCTCAGCGGGCTGTAAAGCTTACGGGTATTGAGGAACACTCAGCTAGCCGTCGGAGCGTCAGGCGCGGGAGATAATGGACCACACGTGTCCCAATCGACGCGTTCTAGCCTAATGTATTGACAACTTTTGTCGAAGGCCAACTCATGTCGTACCGAGGCACCATTCGAAAGACGGTACGGACGAATCGCTCAGATGCCGTAATCACGAATAGACTTGGCCAGAAGAAGACTACTTCAAAGACCCGGGTATCTGAGAGCCACGTCGAGCTGCCTCGAAGCTTTACACGTTCCAGACTGTCGATTACCAAACTTACAATTGTAGAGTTGTCAGCGATGGAGTGCTTTGGCTGATCCGTCTGGTCAGTCGTCAATGAGAAGATCATAAATCACGCTGACTCAGGTTCAAGCACGATACCGGTTTTGCTGGTCCCATTACGGTAACACCTTCCTGCGACATCTATCACGCGATTTATGATCGGTGAACGACACTGTCTCCTGATGCGGCGCATACATCGCTTGCATCGTCTACTTCGATCGGGACGCCCGTATCCACTGACCATCGTCTTCCTGTAAAGCTGTAGAAGCAGGGCGCGATCGATATTGCGCGCGTACCGTTCGGGGCGCATGACCTTCATTTGTAGCGACCGAAGCGTAGCTCGAACACAAGGTTAAGTTGGAGCGCGAGGATAGGTTAGTGCACATACGGAAACGATGGCTGAGACACGCTTGCAGGCTAGTCTCAGCCTCAATCGCGCGCGGAGTGGGCAATGTATTTACCCAATACTCATGTATTACGAGCCATTATATCATGGTGTCTATCACGCCTGTCCGCAACGCTCTCTTTCGGCACTGACGGAAGACTACTCAGCATTGACATACGCAGAGAACAATAAAGTCTATTGTGTTCAAGGGAGGCGCAGGAAGGCCCGGATTCTGACGTTGTTTACGATAGAGCGGTACTTTGGATGCTCCAGACGTTTGCAGACACCAGGACAACTTTGTGTACGCTGCAAATTTTCACAGAGTGTCTCGAGACTGACTTTCGCCAAGTAGCTCATCTACGACATGCGAAGCGCGTTCGTTAACCTCATTGCCAGCACTGCCGAAAACAAGAAGCATTTACGAATCATGTGAATCACAGCGAAACGAGCTTTCCGGCAGTGCGCATTTTCAGCAGACGAAGACTGTTCTTCGATGATTCGAGGCGACGAAAGGAAAGATCGTATGGCCGCAAAGACGATAATACCAGGGCCTGCTGAACCATGAGCTACAGAGATCGTTGTGCTTGAGCGGAAGGCGAGGGAGCGAAGCCTCGTGGCATTCTCCATCATTGGGACGCAAAGACGCAGATATTGTGAACGAGGGTCCAGAGCTAGCCACGAACAAGTTCCAGGTAGGCCAGGCACAGTATCTGGCGGGTTGAATTCGATATCAGCCCTGGAGAGCAGCAGTATCACGCTTGTAGCGGTGGTGGGTCTGCGAGAGATGACCATATATTGTCCGCCTGGTGCGCTTCACCACAGTGTGTCGTAGTCAAACAGTAGCCGTATCGCAAACTCCGTGCAAGGATTGTACAATACTGCGGAAGGAGCATAGGAACACCCTCCCCAGCTCACTTAGTGATGCCCTCGAAGTGTCCTCAGCAGTTATGCGACCAATCTTTAGCAAAGATGATGATTGCCATACCGGATATTGGTAGATCAGCCTGTATTGCACGCGGAGAATTTGTTACTTGTGTATCTTTCGTCCCGCCTGCCTGGCTGGTACAGGACTGGTCGTCCGGGCGCTTTGTCTGGCCTTTGCCGCCTAGCTTCTTCATCCTCAACAACGCAACCTCCACGTCGAGACCGCCGCGCTACAACTACATCGATATACATTTCGCCGAAATTTCGAGCACTACGAGGCGTCATTTTCCTGGCGACTCGTTCGAATCAGTGTCGTTCGGCTCTGAAATCGGCCTTGGGCCACGCGGCGCTCTCCCTGACGAGGGCGGCGATTCTTAAGCGAGTGATGCCCGCGGCGAAGACGATCCAACAGTTGCACCGAATAACCACGTCCTTCGCCAGCTTAGTGTACTGCGGAGAGAAATGGTCCATAATTTCCGAAATCTACATGACGGACTGCGGGACACAAACCGACGTTTGGACGAACATCGAGCGGAAACGAACAGGCGTTTCGAAGAGCAGCGAACGGACAGAAACAAACGTTTCAACGAGCAGCAGACGTAGTACTCGCAGCTGAAAGCTCAACAAGGGACTATGAGTGCACAACAACAAATCATGAATGCGCAACAAGAGAGCATGAAGTCACAGCTAGGAAGCATAACGGCACAGCCAGGAAACATGAAGGCATAACAAGCCAACCGAGGAGCGAGTCATATCAATAACCCGATCCAGCCAGTCGGGCGTGATGACGGTACACCAATCCCGGCCGCGTTGTCTGATCGCGACAAGCACGTTCACGAATTCCTGCGACTCAAACGTCGAGACAGGTGGCCAATGCTCGCTGCTCTCCTTCGCTTCTACGCCTCAGATTCATGGCCCGTATGGGGCTTGGTATCATTGTCACCTGAAGATGAGAGTGACGTGGAAGAGCCGCTTGTGGTACATGAGACCTTGGACATAGCGACCATTTGGGCACCGGAGATCGCTGTACAGGAGCTCGCGAGGTATGTCGGACTGGATTACGACAAGGTCATGATCAATGTGAAAGAGTATGAGAAGGTACAGGAGAAACGTGCGGCTTATGCAAAGCGGACAGTGGCAGATGATCCGATACCGTCCAAAAGAGGAAGACTCGAGACCGTGGACCCACAAACAGCGCGTACGAAGGAAGCCGATACGGCGCGGAGTAAATTGCCATCTTCTGATGTCTTGTCGGGCGAACTAGGCTGGGACACCCGCCGTACAGAAGAGCGAACCCCCGAGTCGCGACGAGCTCGTATCCGTGATGCCTAACACTATCGGAAACCGACGCTCTCTCCAACCTCAGTGGCGAGCTCTGATGGTATTGCAACACGCGCGAAGCCGTGACTTTCCGGTACTTCAGCGTTGGTATTCAGAACATCATCAAATAACATCCGCCTACGGCTTTGTAAGCAGCTTTCATGACAACGTGGTTTATGGTGGAGGAAGCAATAGAGCGGAGGATTGGTCATTTCCTACCTCGGACGGATTCTACCTTCAGAAAACGAATCCATGATGATTACATGACCCCAATGACGGTGGAAGAGTCTGTTTGATGACAAAGTTGGGTTTGCCCAGCAAGAAGAGTTAGTGGAGATGCGAACGGAGACGAGTAGGTGCGCCAACCGGAAGATCAGCGCATACTGCCGAGGATTCGGCGTATATACATCGGTTTCCCCATTTCGAGTGTTCCCCATTAGGTAGATATGTGTGATCAATTGATGAGTACATGTTCAACCCCTTAACACGTGTCTGCCTTTAGCATTGTAAGCCCTAAGACGGTAGCATCTAACACCACTGTAAAACTCAGAGAGAAAGTTGATATGAAGTGACTAGTTAAAGCAAAACTATATAGAACCATACCGATTAAATTATTCACCAGAATAAATGTAGATAGAACTTATATAAATGGGAAATATATTTGACCTCTTTTATCGTTTATTTGACTTGTAACTTTACTATGTATAGTAGCGTAGATTGATTTTTAGTTATATAGATCAAGAATTTAAAATAACTTTGCCGTTATTAGTAGACTTTAAACCTAGTACCAAAACTATGTATCCTCCTATAGCTAAATATAATCCTATATTTGTAAGAGATATAGCTAGGTTACCTAATACAAGAGCATTTAAATTTATCAAATCTCTTATTTTAGACTAATCTAAGGGACTTATTATGTTAAGCATTTTGTTCTAATAAATAGAACAAATTATTAATTATTAGGGTTAAGGTTTTAAGATAATGCCGAAAAATTATAGGACTCTAAGTAAAAGGTGCTCAGGTAACGCTTCTACCCTGTTGAAAACATTAAACAAAACTACAACGATTTTATAAGATTAAACGGGGGCAAAGCGAAAATGCACCTGATTTGGTATGCTTCTGCGTCAAATTTAAGGCGCATTTTTGCCGCCCGTCTCTCTCGATACGGACTAGCAGACAGCTCCTCTTAGGATCGGGCCGCGGCGCACGGGCGTCCATGCGCGAATCCTTACTCGATGAGTGGCACGAGTCTCATCACATGAATGTTCTTATCCGTCACGGGCCCCGAAGCTTCCAGAGTCCCTTCCATGGCGTCTCAGCGCGATCGTGCGGCCATGTGTGCTGCTCATGAGACTACAATAATGGCCCCTTCCCCCGACCTCCCGAATTTGAACATCTTTGATTCCTGCCGCCTTGCTCTTCTTCGTCGTTGTCATCCAGCCACCCCCGGTCATTGTTGGTGGACCGACCGCCTTCCTCGCTGACAGAGCCATCGTGTTGCTCTCTGACTCTCGACAAGTAACGCGGTGATGCGGAAGCCGGCGCGCGAAGGAACTGTCTCGGCTGATGATGAAGGCAACACGCTGGAGACCTCGAAAGACTCGTGCAAGAACCCGGCGGAGTACTACAGCCGTACGGAAGAGAACTTCGATGCCACCAGACTGACACAAAAGAATCTACGCGAAAGAGAGCGAGTCTCTCCAGGACTGGATCATACGGCTGTGGTTCGAGTGGTACTACACCGCGACAAGTTAGCAAATCACGCTACTGACCTTGCGTCATATCAGATACTGCCAATTCCGAGACAAAGATCCCCTCGAAACGCTGAAGCTCATTCCCATCCAGATCCTGCACAACTTCTTGCACTGGATGTTGCAAAAGAGGAGCGACAGTCTCCGTGCGGCGAGCACGTTGCAAACATACTGGAACACGTTCTGTCTGGTGCGGAAAAAGGAGACAGGATGTCACACGATCGATCCTCTCATCAAGAGCCAGATGCACGGTGTATGAGCCTCCTTGTGTGAATCTGCGAACACTGAGTATGCTCACTCTGACCGATCGCAGGTCCGGCAACGCCTGGCTGAAGAATTCAAACTGAACACGGAGAAGAAGCTAAAGCCCATCATGCGCGCCGAAGACGAGTTCGAGCTCTTAAAGACATTCTGGAGCTCACCAGAGTTCACTGTGGAACATGAAAGACTCCGTGTGCAGCTCGCGCTGCTCTTGCAGCTCGCGGGCATCACCGGGAACCGGCCAGGCGCCCTCGTGGGTCTTCGCTACGAGCACATCAAGGTTACCTTGCTTCGCAACCCCTCGGGGAGCGAGTGGCCGAGCGTGCTAATTGAGTTGATGTTCAAGAATACCACGGGTTATATTGGTCTAAAAATGCGTTCGTACACTCACAGCGCTTCCATTCTGTGTCCTACGCTGAAACTGCATCGCAGATATACGTGCGGTATTCCTGATGTGCCGAGCGAGCCATGCCTTCTCCTCTGTCCCCGGATCACGCTTCTCAGCTTGTTGTTCTCTGATAAGGCGTTTGCAGCACCTGGCCTTACTCACCCGAAGAAACAGTTCGAGCTGAACCAGCAAGAGCTGCCGATCAAGGGTTCCATGACGGGCGTGCCTCTGTTCCGAAGGTTAGAGTCAACCGTCCACGGACTTCGAGTGTCATCTATAGCTGCAGCCACCGATAACTGGCGGCGCGGAAGCATGGCAACACTGGGTACCGTGACCGGATTTGAGCTTCCAGTGGGCCCGCATTGCTTTCGACGTGGCAACGGCGAAGCTTTAGACAACAGCAGTATGTTCCTGCAAGATTCATAAGACCGCTGGGAATGCTGACTGCTCTAGGCCTGATCAGTGATTCCCAGCGCAACCTCATCCTACAGCATGCAAGCTCAGCAGTGTTTCAGCACGACTAGCTTTCACGCTACATCACGCAAGACACGCAAGCAATCTATCGCGGTCTAGCTCCACAGATTGCTGTGATAAGGGCTGCTAGTGGTATGACACGTTCGATCGATCGGCGCCGTCCGCGATGCCTGAACGAGGATCAGCTCGCGGAAGTCTGCCGGCATCCTGAGGTGAAGCTTCTGCTCAGAGTGCGCACCCGCTTAGCGAAACGCATCCGTGCCGAGTACGGCACCATTTCGAGGACAAAAGGAACGAAAATTTACAAGGACTGTAATCAAGCGTATCGCGCGCATCAAAGCAAGAAGAAGGCAGTCGCGAAGGTCGTGCTCGCCCAAGTGAAGGCCAGCTGGCGGAAGCGACAGCCGTTGCTCGACATCGCTAATCAACTCGATGGTGGAGCCACCCAAAAATTGGACCTCGAAGGCGGAGCAGTGGATCCGTTGGCGGTTTTGTGCGACGAACGTTTCCGTGCCTTTACGCCGCTCTTCACTTTCGCCACGACTGACCCGAGTGAGGAGTGTCAACGCCGTTCCGAAGCCATCGAGGCCGTCACAGCTCTGAGCAGACACCAGGAGCCCAAGCTGAGAGAACTCTGTCGGACCAGGCAATGGGGCAAGAAGCACCGTGCTACGCGTACCAACATGGAAAGCAAAGCTGCCACGGAGCTATTTCCTGTCGGATATCGAGCCACACAATGTATCTTCTGCTTGGGGAATGCTGAGCTTTCAATTGAGCAGCGGATGAAATTCTTTTGAAATCGAGATGGGCTCAAACGGCACTTCCATCGGAAACACCTCCGTCGTTATCCTGATGAGCGGTCGATGACTTGCCCACACCCCAAGTGCGACGCAATACTGGTCAACAAGACGCATTTACAAAATCACGGTGCTGTGGTACACAAAACGTTTACCTAGGTTTTATGGTCGTCAATTTTTGGGGGCGCGCTTAGATGCTGATTCTTCATGCGTAGCGCCAATACCATTCAAGCTTGTTCGTTACGGTAGAAACATCTTCTCCTTTTTAGGTACTTGGAGGTACTTAAAAATACGCTGGCTCTTGGCAGTCAAACTTTACCATTCTCTCCCAATGTTGAATCACACCAACGACTTAGCTTCAGCTTCCTTCCACCACGAGTCCGCGTTCTCATGCACTCCTGGACCCTTGACGTTGGCCGCGTGTCTGATGGAAGCTCTTTGCTCATGATCAATTTGCCAATCTCGATTCCGTGTCGCGAGGGCTTCTCTCAAATTCAGAAGCTGAGAAGGAGCCGTGAGCGAGCCCATCAACGTCGGATAGCCCAAAGGGAGCACATCGCCACGGTCAACCTGCCAAAAGTGCCACGTCTTGCCATACAGACCTGCAACTTCCTTCATTGCCTCCGTCTCCGCCTGGTCCCATTCATCCTGTGGTTCAGCCGCGGGTTTGGGGAGCGCGAGCATGCCGGATTCGACTTCGAACTCGTGAGAATGCCAGAGCTTTTGCTCTTCGGCGTCTAGCTTCTCGTATACGTGCTTAGGAACCATGTATTCGACGCCAATGAGACGTGCGTCTTTGGCTCCGGAATCGTAGATTAAGCATTGGCGGAGATCTGCCACTCTGGGTGAGCGTTGCCACAGTATAGTGATTAGGATTGCCGAATCTTACCTTTACGCACATGCGCGCAGAAATGATGCGCCTCAATGGCCCTGGTCTTCCCTTGTCGAGCTTCTTCCGTGTAGATGTGGAGGGCATTCAGGAATTCGCAAATGTTGTGAAGTGGCATGAACTCAGGGTTTGGTGCCATCTTTGCTAGGTTTATTCGGCCTGGTCGTAGTATCTCTACCCTTCAACATGGCGTGTCTCGGACGCTTTATAAGGCTCGCAGATCCCGATCCGTTTTTTCGTTCATCGCGTGGGTTTGGCCACACGCAGGCAGCATATGGAGTCGCCGAATGAAGAGCGTCGCCGAATGAAGAGCGTCGCCGAA
>NW_022985534.1:0-6923 GCF_010093505.1 Neohortaea acidophila
TTCCGCAGACGTTGCAAAGTAGATGCCATCCCAGCGGGTTGAGCGGAGTACTGCATGCTCGAGTGCGCGCGCAGTCCAACTCAGGCTTGGTGCATGCTGATCAAACAAGACACGCGTTGATGTGTCGTAGCCGGGTCCCGGGCTGGCGCAAACCACTAGGAGGAGCAGGACCTTCCATGCAACGAATAAAGCGACAAGCCTCCAGACACCTACCGCCGCGACCATTGCCTCCGCGCGGCGTGTGAAGTAGGCTGGGAATCCCAAGGGAGGTGGAGGTCACAAAGTTCCTGTTCAGTAAAGCTGCCAACTCGGCGTCGTGGCGGGGATTAGGTAAGCTCGCCATACGACTCGTTCAGCGTCCAATCGTCGCTGCGGAGATGGACATCTAGTGTCGGACTAGACTTGTCGCCCTTTTTGGTGCAGTCTTGCGATTGTAAGAATTCCACAAGTGTAGGCCTGCATCGAAACCACTCTCCGAAATCACATCAACCAAATACAGAATGTCTCGCATACGCTCTAGTCGCGTGAGGCAAAACACCGACACGTTTGAATTCGATGTATTCACCAGTCTATATCAAAGGCCGCTCCATGGGCCGGACCACCGCGCCCGGCTTCACCACAACTCTTGGCTTGGTGTTCTTTTGAAATGTCGCCTTGGTCACCCATTCCGGTCCGACCGGCACTCTTAGAGACCTTTCGTACTGCTCTTTCTTTTCGTACTGATGCGGCAGCATGTCAGCCTTGTACTTCTTGCCCTTGCGATCTTGCTTCTCCGAGATCAACACATTCTCCAAACGAGCATCCTTGCGGTCGTCAGCTTTGACGCCTGCTAGTTTGGTTTTGTATAATGGGTTATGGCGCTGGCGATTGTTGGCTTTGCGCACTCCCTTCGAAAGGCCTTCGCCTGTCCAGCTGCCCCAACCGGGAAGATGGGTATCGATTTCTTTCTCATCCTCGGACACGACCAGGGCTGCCTTTTCTGCATCAAAGTCCGTCTTGACATCTGCACCAGCAAAAGCACGGTGTTTTAAGAGATCGTTTTGTTCGGCTTGACTCAGTATGGGGTTCGTCTGGGGTGATTGAGACTCCTGCTGCTCGTCGCCAGCCTCGTGTTGGACGACCGTCCAACCGTTGCTATCATCGCCCGCGCGTGTGGTAGCTGGCTTCTCATGGGTGGGCTGTGCTTTAGTCCTGCTCCTCTCGATCTTCTTGTCGCCCGATGCATGTTCTGTGAGATCGAGGAGCCCTTCGTCTGGATGATCCTTTGACCGAGTTCGCTTTGCCTGTGTGACAGATGAGGCTGACGTCGAGTTTGATGCGCGCACTCCTCCAGCCTTGTAGCGCTCCCTTTGTACTGCGCTTTTGGGAGCGTTGCTCTTGACGACAGCAGGGCCTTGATCTTCGCCGGACTCATCACTCTTGTCACCCTCCTCCAACTCTGGCCTCTTGGTCTTCACAATCGCTCCGTCCTCCGTTGGCTTTGGACCGAAGACTGCCCGCCCAAGTCCTTGGTCTTGTGCCAGCTCATCATCTCGCTCGTCCTCATCATCCCCACTCTGCATGGCAAACTCCCTCTTCATTCTTTCGATATCCTCCTCGTTCTGCTTTCGTTGCCTCGCTTCTGCTGCACGCATGAATTTCATTCCTGCAACGCCTTTCCTTCCTTCTTCCTCTCCAATATCATGCTGATGCGATTCGTCCAGATTGTCTAATTGGATTGCCATTGCATCGTCATCCGACCCATCCGAAAGAATCTGATCTTCAGCATCCTCGTCCTCGTCTATCGCGTCGCCGGCGATTCGTCGTCTTAGTTCCTCATGTCGTCGTGCTTGTTCTTGAACGCCGTCCCTAGCATCGTCATCCCACACAGTCCTGTTCGTCGCCTTCAGACTTTTCGCCCATTTGGAATCGCGATGCTTTGTATTCATGCGGCTCTCCGCCCGTAATCGATCTGCGCGTTGTATTGCGTCTTCATCTGATCCTTCACCCTCTTGTTCTCGCTCGCGTTCGGCTAGTCGCTGCCTTTCCTTGCGATGGACACGGCGGTAGGACTTTGATTTGATCTTTGCAATCCGTTTTGCCTTGATTTCTTCGCGGAACAACAAGTCTCGCGCCCGCCTCAGTTCCGCTCGCCTTCTCACGACGTCTTGAACAGGCATCTGCTTCTCAGCAAGCTCTTCTCCAGCCAGCAGAGCCTCCTCGGCATCATCGACGTTCCGATCCAGCTTAGATACCATACCTGACTCCTCCATAATTCGGCGAATATTCTCTTCGAGCTCATTCTGGGGCAGACTTTGCACAAAGGTGTCCTTCCCCACTGCCTCGCCTTCATCGGGGTTCTGAAGAGGGAAGGCGAGAAACTCCGCTCGGCGATTGTGCATCACAGTATCTTTCCAACGATCCAATTGCTCCTTTGCCTTCTTGGAAGCTACCTCGCGATTCAGCTTGCCTTGCTGACGAGACGGTAGAGGTGCGCTGAGTGTCTTTGACTGCTCTGATTTCTTGTGCGCTTTGAAAGGTGCCGCGAATTGGTCGCGCGCATCAGGGTCCAGATCAGCAAGCAGGTCTTCCACGGTCAGCGTGCTGTGTTGAGGCGTTGTTGAAGGCGGCGCATGCTGCTGAGCAGGGTCTAAGGCTTCCAGTCGGTCTCTCATACGAGCGAGCCGCTCCTCCTCATCTTGCTCTCCATCGCTCTCCTCGTCTGAGTCCGAAGACGAGTCCGTGCCTAGCTCTTCATCCTCACTTTCGCCATCTCCGTCCCCATCTCCATCAAGAACACCTTCTTGCTCCTCGTCGAGCATTGTCGCCAGGTCTACGCCTTCATCTTCCAAATCGTCCTCACTGCCATCATCAAAATCCAGTGCCGACTCGCCTGTGTTATCCTTCTCGCCACGCCTCTTCGGCCGAGCTGTGGCCTTGTGCTTCGATCGTTGACTTGATGATCCTCTGAAAGTAAACCCGGCAAACCGCTCCTCATCCGATTCGCCGAAGGCATCGTCTGAATCCAGCTCACTATCATTGTCATCCTCTCTCAAGGCACCGAGAGTCCACTCGTTGCCTTCGCTGTCACTTCCCTCTTCAACATCCCCGCCGTCGCCTGTACGCCGCCGTCGCTTGGTATCCGCCGCATCCTCGTCGCTATGTTCCTCGCCAGATCCTTCTTCAACGCGCGGTCGCTTTGGCCGGGGTGCATCGTCCAGGTACTCTCCCAAGCGATGTTGGCGGATACCACTGCCGCTCGGAACAGAGTGTGAGGCGATGGAATAAGCGTTGAGGTTTCGCTTGCGATTTTTGTCGCGCGCTTTCTTCGGAGCAGAGACCGACACAGTCGACCGAGCTATCCTGGGAGGCATAGTCAAGGTAAAGTTGCTGTAAGCCCAGAGCGCGGTGGGCGTGCTTGATGCCAGAGAAATTTCGTGAACTGACGTATCTTATTATATGAACTTAAGGCGGGAGGGCGGAAAGAATGAAATTCTTGGCAGTGGTCCGTGTCACCTCCGCGAACTCCGCAACTTGAGTTTCGTTTCAATTCAATCCGCATCTGCGCAACGTCTCTTCACTGCGCCACCACACCTCCTCGCGGAGCCCAGCATCTATCGTTATGCAGCCGACACAGGCCTTGTGGAAGCGCTCCTCGCTCCGACGACTTGCCCTTACCACCAAGCAGGGCCCGCATAACTACTACAAAGGGAATCGGACGGGCTCTATGGGACAACATACCAAGTATGGCGGTTACATTGTGGATTACAAGAAGGTCAGGACCTACGTCTGCCCCGATTTGACTGGGTTCAACGTAAGTTCATCGCTCATCCGGTATGATGTGACGACGCTGATGGGCCGTCCTTTTTGCAGTTGACTCCCTTCATCGTACGAAGCGTCGAAAAGGCTCGTGACAAGTTTTCGAAAAGCGAGAGCACTGGACCCATGGACGGCAAAAGCTATCTGAACAGGTGGAAAGAAGCAGGTGGAAAGATCTGAATACCAAAGTCGCTTATTGCAACGCATTACGGCGCCCCTCTCTCCGCGCCCCGTCCATCTCGTGGTACACGCAGGATGTCTTCACAAATATCAAGTACCTCACGATGATCTTCCAGTGACAGTACGTGCTTCAACACTTGACGGCGTATTACAAACCTCCGAGCGAGGACATTGCGCGGATCTTGGACAAGGCAGAAGATCGAAAGGAGGAACGCAAGCCTTTCAAGACGAGACGGGACAGGCTGGGATGGAGCATGGGATGGCCTATACAACGCCAGAGACGAACGAAGATCGATTCGACTCAGAGCGGTTTGGGCGAGAGCTTCTTGAAACAAGTTCGTCGGTTGACATGTCAGACTGACGCGGGATCTGCAACTAGCAAGTCTTCTATGTGTACGAGTAACTCAACCATCCGCCCAGTCTATCACCAAATCTGTTGCTTGTCTTCCCCTGTTCAGAAATTGGGTATTGTCGTTCCGATATCCCTCTCCTTTGCCCACTCAATCATAAAGCCACCAACCACAATGTCCATGAGCCCAAGTCCAACGCTTTTATATATGACATTCCCGCGAGTCAGCCACTCCATCAGGCCGCTATTGTCCTGAAACGCGCATCCGCCCTCCGCATGTTGTCCCTTCTCCCTCGACTTCCGCTCGGCCTCCTTCTTCAACATGAAGAGTTCTCCAAGCTCCACGACCTGATCGGGCAGTAGCTTTGCCTGCACGACCTCTCCGGCCTCTCTTAGACAGCCGGTCACACTATCGACGATGATGGCGCCGCCTTCTTTCTGCCGCTTATGGATGTGGCGATGTTCGTGATGAGGAGCCACAGCATAGCGCAGTACGTCCGGATGCAACTCAATCATGTTTGCCTTGTAGCTGCCAATGCAGGCGATGTATCGCCCCTTCTTGCGGCCCTCCGGATTGATCAGATAGCTGGCAGGAAACAAGGGGCTTTCGGACGGAGTGCAGCAGAAGATGACATTGCTCGCTCGAACATATTCCTTGACCAGCCGTTGGTATTCGGTGTGCGCGGGGGTTAGAATGTTCTTCTTGGCCCGACTGTTGTACTTTGATCCTATAGGATTGACGTATCCCGGGTCATCGGGCTGGGGGTTGTATAGCCGCATGACACATTTCCGAGCGCTTTCGAACTTGCGCGTGATGATGTTGAGGTGGTGGATTTCGTCCCCGCGAAGCAGAAGGGCCAAGCGAATATGCCAATACGCCTGCTTTCCGGCGCCAAAGACGGTCAGGTCGTGAACAGAATGCCGCTTTCTCAGCATCATGGTGGAGCACAAGGCGGTGCGGAATGCGGTGACTTCTTCCGCGTTGATGAGGCCTATGGTGTTGCCGAGCTGGTCCATCAGCGTCAACGATCCGCGGATCGTAGAGACGGACTTGTCGAGGACATCACCCGGGCCGCCGCCTTCCAAAGCATCTACGGAGACGTCTGGAAGACTTGACACGGAGGAGCGTGTGTCAGATGTGGATACGGACGGAGAGCGTGGCGTGGTTCTTGGGCTGTCAATTCCGCTTGAGATTGAGCTGCGGCTGGACATCTCGCTGTCGAGCGATAGATTTTCCAAACTGGGCAGGCCTCCAAGGGCATCCGGAGGGACGACATTGATGATCTTGACGCCTTGTCCCTTGCATCCGTTTGCCGGCAGGAAAAGCGTGGTCGAGCCGTCCTTTCGCTTCAGCTGCACGCGCTCCGGTTGGAAGTCGGAGCAGTAATCATTATCGTCGTTGGACGTAGAATACCAGTGCAGGGCGTCTGCCATGTTCTCTTGGAGGGCGAGGATATCCTCTTTGGTGAAGGAATGCAGGATGCGACTCACATCGTGGTCGCTGAGCACGGTGAGAGGCATCGTAGCGGGCGGATGTTTGGATATGCGGCGTCCCGAATTCGTAGACTTCTTCGCGGCGATGTAGATGATGGTGGGTTTGTGACTACATTCAAGAGCGAGGCACGTCTCACCGACTCAGCATGTGTCGTTGGAGGTATGTCTTGTCCCGAGGCGAGGTGGATGCAGCCGCACAGTTGTCAACGCCACTTTCCAATTCTGGAAGCAACCTCCGCTGACAAATTTTCACATAACATTGATGACAGGCCAGCCACTTCATGCACCCACCTTGGCACCCATACGCATGGGAGATGTACCCGAAATGAGCAGCCTTGGTGAACGACATGGGGAGAATCTGCAACGATGCAAGGATGTGGCTAGAAGAGGGAAAAGGCGAACAAGCCTTACTGCTCTTGGTTACAGCTTTCTTGCTACGAGAGTTGAGCGTGGACTGGGATCTCCTGAATCAGCTCAGTGTGGCCAGTCGCCACAAGCCTTGGCCTCTCGCGAATCATCGATGCACCGCACGCGGAATCTCGCATCTGCTGCACGTGAGACCCAGATCACATGCTGTCGTTGCTTCTCCACGTTCTGCGTAGCGTGCGACGCTATAGAGACTCTGCGAGCAGTCTGGTATCTCGTCGCCGTACCTCACGTCCGCGGTCCTTATGTTTTGCTGGTGTGGTCAAGCCACTTCTTCACGGCATTAGTGCCATCGTGAGCAGCACGGAACACTGCGCACTCGTTAGCGAGTCGACTGGCAACAAAGGGAAGTAATACTTGCGTGATCGTTCTGTTTCATCCAGAGTGCCCAGGAAATCGCCACTGCCTGCGCCCTGCTGAACAGTGCGGGTGTTTTGCGCCTTGTCTGCAATCTCCATGGCGCGCTTTTGGAACGTCTAGAGATCGTCAGCAGGGGAGTATTGAGGGCGCAGCAAGGACCAAGCGCACATCACTCAACACTTCCACCGCCCCTTCCTCCTCGAACAACTCGAGCACCCTCTCTCCTATGCCGTAGAACCATTGCGCCTGTGCTCTGACATCCACCGATTTGGGGTCTGCTCGCAGCGCGTTCATCACTCTTGGACCCAAGGGAGGT
>NW_022985535.1:0-6861 GCF_010093505.1 Neohortaea acidophila
CCATCCGCGACAGCGGCAAACAAGCCTGCGAATGTGCGAACGCAGAACGCCTGTGACGCATGCCGAATCAGCAAATCGAAAGTCAGTCCATCTCTAGGCGCGTCATTGTGATTAAAAGCAATGTTCCGTGCCGTGACGCACTTCCCTTCTCGTTCCAGGCTCACAGATTCCCTATCCAGTGCGACGGCACTGTTCCCTGCGCTCGGTGTCAAAATAAGTGGCTGGCGTGCACTACGTCTCGCCTTCACGCAAAGGCCGTGGGCCCGATATCAGCAGAACATGTGGCAACGCTCCAGGCGCAGCAAAGGCGACTCGCCCTCGCGGTGTCTGCGATGGCCCACGTGATCAAACAAGCAGAGTCGCGCGGCTTTGTCGAAGACGATAGTAGGGCCAGCGCCACCGTCGCGCCGCTCTCACCTGTGGAAATGGCACATACCTTACAGAGGTTCGCCCCCGACGACCCAACAGCCGCCACAGTACAGGTAGATTCGACTCCGGAATATCTCGAATCCCAGTCTAAGAAGCGTAGACTCATCCCCAACAGCGATGTCCCGATGGCCGACTCCCCACAATTGGGAGGTCCTGCGGAAGATCTGCATCCCTTCGAGAAATTCTTTGCGATGGTAAAACGGCAGAATATTGGTAATCCGATGCCAGTAGAACCTGTTCCGACAGCTTCGACCCAGCCTGGCACCGCCGCAAATGAAGGGCTCGAGATAATGGATCCGTCTGCACCGACCTTCGAGTTCCACCCACAGCTCGCACCGTTTGTGGACTTAATCGACTGGGAGGCAAGCCTGGAGCATTTTGTCGACTCTCAGTACGATGGAGAGAACTTCAATTGGGCAGATCTCGATACGTTCAATGTTCCCGACACGATGTCTTGACCCATCAAGATATTTGAGAGATGTGCTTGGCGTCCAACGGGGAGTGGATCGATATATGCGGAGGATCCGGAAGCGCTAAGGCGTTCTTACCAATTTCGAGGCGTAGATATACCATGCAGGCAACCCATGCCACGACACTCGGTGGTAATGTCTGTTACTCAATGGAAAAATCTTGATGCTTTGTCTTCATGTAATTCCTTCCGAAAATACGTGTTTTCCGACGAGTTTGTGAAGTGGACCTAGCACGATGCAAGAGAGAGAGGATGCGTTGGCTGAAGAAGAGGCTGGTCTAGATGAGCTCGCAGCACCGGCGCCAGACGATAACCCCAATGAGGACGACTACTATCAACATGAGAGCCTAGAGTCCGCTCGTCATCGTGCTGACGTCTCACCGATCAAAGGAGAGCGGCAAACAAAATCTCGACTCGAGAGCAGCCTCACGCAAGTCTACATCGTCAGCTATCTCATCTTCTTCTCCATCTTTGGCGTTCTCGCGCGTATTGGTCTACAGGCTCTTACTATCTATCCTGGCGCTCTTGTGGCCAACACAGACCTGTGGGCCAATGTTGGCGGCAGCTTCATTATGGGGGTACTTCGCGAAGACCGCCTGTTGTTCCGCCGTCACTGGAGAGAGCATGTTCAGAACGCGCAGAAGAACGCAGGTTCCAGCCCTGCAAACAGCCATCGCGGCTTGGACACCAGCGACACACCTGATCAGGAGAATATCATGGACGCGGCACGCAAATCCTTTACTTCCGCAAGAACGGGGATTCCAGCTTACGTTGGTTTGAGCGTGGGGTTTTGCGGCTCCTTCACATCATTTGCTTCGATCTGTCGGGACGGTTTCCTGGCCATTGCAAACGACATCAACACTGCCCCAATCTCAACAAAACAGGCTGGAGTCGAGTTCAGGACGCGACCAAGCGGGGACAGCGTCATGGCCCTCCTCGCCGTCATAATCTTAGAAGTCGGCTTGAGCATTGTAGCGCTCACTTGCGGGGCGCACTCTGCGACATTCCTCGCACGTCCGGCGGAGAAAGTCCCCGTATTGAATCTCAGCCGGATGCTGAATCCTCTCATCGTCGTGTTGGCATTCGGTTGCTGGCTTGGGGCGACCCTAATGACGATTTTTCCCACTCACGACGTCTGGAGGGGGCGCGTTCTTTTCAGCATAGTCTTTGCACCACTTGGCACCCTTTCACGATTCCAAATCTCAGTCCATCTGAACAAATTGGTGAAGAGCTTTCCCCTCGGAACCTTTGCCGCCAATGTCCTTGGGTGTTGTGTGATGGGCATGAGCTACGATCTACAGATGTCTTCGGCCGGATCTGCCATTCTCAGCTGCCAAATTCTACAAGGAATTATCGACGGCTTTTGCGGTGCGCTGACGACGGTGAGCACGTGGGTCCTCGAGCTGGACACCCTGAGGTTAGAGCATGGGTATTTCTATGGAGCTTGCAGCATCTTCGCCGGTGTTGGCTGTTTCACCGTGGTGATGGGTTCTGTAAAGTGGACGACTGGCTTTGTTGCTCCAACATGTAGTGTTTGATATGGAGCTTTATCAACTTAAAATCCCTAGATGAGCAGATACTGTTGCTATCGCACTGATAGAACGTTTTGTTCAAGACACCCGAGCACAAAGAGCGTCAATATAGTGGTACGTTGAGCGACGCCGAACGAGCAATATGAACTTTCCGCCCGTCTTTGATATAGCACTCGTGTCTCCACGCGCTTGAGAAGGTCAAGATGCGGATCCATCGACGTGGATCGTCAAGTGCAGATCGCACTGGCTCGCGATGCAGGTCGCTAGTAGCTGGTGAGTTTTCGTGTAGATAGCGAGGCTGTGTACTATTGAAGGAATCCGGTGTATGACCAATCGAGCATGGACACTGCGCCCCAGAAAGTCTTCTGTCCGATCTCTGAAGGCCAGAGTCAGGATTTGACATGATCGCGTCGGCAATCGACCTTTCCATGACCTTCGTCTGCGCCTCTGCCCGGTGACTTGCCATAGGTTCCTTTTCGATCTCTACCTTCTGATTCAATTGTTCACCTTGAATCCCATCCGAAACTGCCGTCAGCCACTCAAGCTGCCGTCGCACCTGGCCTGACGACTTCGTCCAATGCCACCGTCCTGAAATGCCCTGATCACGCGTGTTCGATGCCTTCGGCCTCCTTGGTGGGGTACAAGGATACTCATTCATGGCTCTCTCATCAAGTGGTCCACTGATTGCCGCCGCAGCGAGTATTTGCTCGACCCAGATGGAAGCCGTCTCGGCTGTGGGAGCGACGTATAGCAGCTGTTCGCCCTCCACTCGGAGACGAAAAGCGTTACCGCCGTCTTTAGAAAAGGCGCGCACGCGGTCTTTGGAATCCACCGCGAGGCCTGCATCGGCGAGTTGTAGAGTGTATGCGCGAGCTCGGCTGAGACTGGAATGGTGTTCACGACCGTGGTGTTGTGGGATAGGGATGAGTTCAAAGACTAGGCTAGTACCTTAGTTTGCCTTCGACGTATTCCCATCTGCTTCGCGCTGCTGCAGTTGCTGGTTTGTGGAATTCCTTTTTACGTAGTAGTCGTCCTTGGAGATTGATTGTGCAGCGATACGATGGCGGAGCTTCAGAAGAATCGAGGGCTCGATATGCTGGAAGCGCCAGTGTCACCGTCTCTCTCTCTTTGACATGAGCAAATCTTTGCATTCGTGAGGCCGGTAAGAAGAGTCTTCCTTTATGGTCGACAAAGTCGTGGTCTCCGCTCAACCCGTAAGCATGTCTACTCGACCGCCAGCGTGATCGTACTTTTACAGGCTATCAGTGGACTGACACTTTGGATACCCCTAGTAAGGACCTCGGAAGCTCGGATGGACTAGTGTTGTATTTCTCCGAACCCTCTGGCCCAAGGCTGAATTCGGAAAGGTACGGAAGAGACTGTAACTGGAAATGGAGGGCAATGTGACCGTGAGGAACTTCTGTGTGCGAATATTACGGCACTGTTCGGGTTTATGTCTATCGAAAACTTTTCAATTTGCTAATGATGGGCTGAGCGGAATGACTCTCCCGCATAACGAATCGAGATCTTCCGAAGATGCAAGTCGTCTTCGATGTCCATCAAGCGATTGTATTTGACCACGCGCTCTCCGCGGGCAGGCGCACCAGACTTTAGATGCCCTGTTCGGAGACCTACGGTCAGATCGGCAATGAAATCGTCAGTCGTCTCTCCTAAACGATGTGACACGAAGGCAGACCAGCCTGCAGAGTACGCCTCCTGGGCCCTGATCATTTGCGTTAGCTCTGAGCTGGGTTCACAAAGGAAAAAAGGGCTACCTACGCTGCGATGGCTGCCGTCACTGTCCCTATCTGATTCACTTTTAGAAGCATGCTGTGAAGGGCGTTCTTCTGGACGGCTTTTCTGACTCTGTTGATATTTGTGGCAAGCAGATCATCTCCAACAAGCTCCACTTTGCAGGGCTGGTTGAATTTCGAAAACGCATCCCAGTCGTCCTGGCCAAATGGATCCTCTAGGAAGACAATCGGGCATTTGTCCAATAGTTGACGATATAGCTTTCCCAGCTGTGCGGCATCCAGGACATTCGGCTTGTCTGTCTTGAATCCAAGATTATACCCATCTTACTGAAAAACGACCGGGATGCGGGATCGATGCCAATCTTGATCTTCCCCTCATGACCAGCCTTCGCAATGGCCGCGACGAGAAGATCCAAGGCTCCCTCTGGATGACCGATGGGAGCTGCGCAGCCTCCTCCATCGCCTAGACCGAAGACCAAAGACCGAATGCTGCCTTGCCGTACTTCTCCTGAATGATACTTTTCAGCGCCATGTATGTCTCGGCATTCCACTGCACGGCCTCGGTGAAGCTGCTCGCCCCCGTGGGCGCAATCATGAACTCTTGAAAAGCCATTGGGTTGCCGCTGTGATCGCCGCCATGCAAGACGTTCATGAAAGGAACGAGCATAACGTATTCATTCGTCGGGTATCCACCCTCACTCGCGAGGAATTCGTACAGCTGAACTCCCCGCGCGGCTGCTCCTGCTCTTGCCGCAGCCATACTGATTGCCAGAATGGCATTAGCACCGAGTTTGCTCTTGTCCGCTGAGCCGTCGAGTCGGATCATGAGTTCGTCGATCTTCTTTAGGTCGTGCGCGGGATCGAGGCCACTCTCAGTGATCTTGGGCCGGAGAACGCGATTGACATTGCCACATGCTTTGGTCACTCCATTCCCGTGGAATACGGACATATCGCCATCGCGCAGTTCGACGGCTTTGTAGTCTCCTTTGGATGCTCCCGAGGGAACAGGTCCGCGGAAAATGTCGTGAGAAGATTTTAAGTCCAGTTGTACCGTGGGCTTCCCTCTCGAGTCAAGATGTTGGGAGGCGCGGATGGATTGGATCGCCATGGCGGAGGTGGGCCGAGGGGAGGGAATGCAAACATCGTTGCCAGTGTGTAACTTGCTGTATTGTATCTATTCGCGCCTTTGGCACCGTCCTGCAGTTTCGGCTGGGGTTGTGTGCGAATTCGTGAAGTCCTGCCGCTGCTGAGGTGTATCCGACGAGGTTGAATGACGTCTCGCGCAAAGCGGCGATTGCTGATCACACTGACCTTAGCGCATCCGAAGATGCCGGTTGCGCGCTAGTTCCGCAGTTCCCATCCGATACTGCCGATGGTCGAGGAGACAGGGATAAGGCTGGCTATCACCGCGGAATGATAATAAGACGGTCTGACTATCTTGAGAGCATTTGCCAGATTACGCCATCGCAAACATCTCCTATCGAAACTATCCAGCCGCACGACGGACATCGCTATGACATTTTCCGAAAAATGGTCTACATTTGTGTCGAAACTCCGGCGAGGGAATTCCGCATCAAGCAAGTCCGAAGTAACACAGCAACATCAACACCACCACCACCACCAGCACCAATCGTTCGAAGACGAATGCGCCAATCTCACCGAAGTTTCCGCCCCAGAACCCGTGCAGAATCGAGATGAGGATGCTCCTGTCTATGTACATCATACGCTTGAAGAGGAACGATAGTTGGAGAAAGGGCTCAATATTGAAACGATTGGAAGCATGTCGGGCTCGATGAGAGTACATTGATATTATACAACTTTCTTAACGATGTTCATCGCAATCTGGATTATTCTACAACTTTCTTAACAATCTCCATCGCAATCTCCATCAATGATATTCTCATGCCTTCAACGAAATTGTGCCCTCTTGTACGTACCTCAGTCATCCAAGTCCACAATCTCCACCTCACTCGTCATAACCAGTGGACTTTTCCTCGCCGCTTCCGATATGAGTTGACCACAATGCCGCGCATCCCACAGTTCCGGCTTGCTGCTGCAAAGCGGGATTGCTGAATGCAACGCAACTCTGACAAGAGCGTGCTCGGAATCTGCCTCGTTATCGAAGGGTGTTTCATCATCGTCGTCATCGCTTAACCACTCTAGAGAGCTTGTTGTGGTCTCATCTGAAGGTGCATCCAACTCGGGAACTTTGTATAGTTCGGCATCCGCACCTGTACAAACAATCTTCGTAGTCGCTGCACTCAATCCTCGTAGTCGCTGCACTGGGGCCACAGCGCACCTTCATCATGGATGGAGGGGCGAGGGCAGATGCTCGGCGGGAAATTTTGATTACGTCTAACATCAACAGGTGTGCGACGACTCTTCTTAGATCTGTGCTCTCTTGTCGGAATTATTGATGGAGCTTCGTGTCAACGAGAGTCTGTAGCGCATGGTCTGAAATTGTGACAGTGGATGCGCCACAGGCATTGCACGCCGATAGTCGTGAGTTGTTCCCGACATTGGCGGTTTTCGTCGCCGGCCGTCGTGAGTCACTACTGAAAATAGATCCAGGATGTATGGAATAATGTAAAGGGACTTTTGTCCTTTTGTAACCTCCATCTGTGTTCACATGCCATGTGTCGGGTCGTACGGATGCCTCAAAAACGGCGACTGCCTC
>NW_022985536.1:0-6801 GCF_010093505.1 Neohortaea acidophila
AGTCTTTCGCAAACGCACGAAAAAAATGAGCTTCGTGGTCCTCTCCCTGCACAGATGTGCGCCACCATGGACTCCATCCTCTTGGTGACAGCAAAGCTGTTCGTGTCGCTCAAAAACAGAAGAAGGTCTGCTCGTTCGATAGGTATTGCGGAAGAATTGGTGGTGGCAAATCCAGCGCTGCTTCCCGCATTGGGTACGGGGATTTTTGCAAGTGCAGTGTAGCGTACGCGTCAATAACAACGCTTCTGCCTTCCGTAAGCGAGGGACTTAAGAATGTCTTGCGAACGCGCTACTACCAATGTGTACCGGAAACTTTGAAAGAAGCGGGGCGTATCAGTATTGTGCAGACTAAATGAGCTTGATTTCACGCATTTACGTGGCATGATTAGAGCGACTCATGAAGGGCACTCTTCACAAATCTCCGTCCAGAATCAACAGCCAACGGAAGCATGACGAGATGAACAAAGCGATACAGATATCAGATGTCGCTCAACGCAGTCAAGTTCAAGTTCGGTGATTCACGAGCTCATACTTTACGTTCTCACGAGGAACTCGATCAAAACGTTGAGACTATCATGAACTTGGAAGCAAAGAACGCAGTCCTGGATAATAAATTAAAAAAATCACCGGGGAGATCGAAAATACTCGAAGAAAGGATGAGCGATGAGTCCACGATCTTGGCCTTGTCCAAGCGCAGCCAACGAAGTAGGCTCCCACGCTGTCCTTGTTTCGCCGCCGCCATCTCAACTCTGATTTCGTTCTTGCACTCGTCAATGGCCTTCACTCGCGTGTGAATGACGCTTGAAACACATCGCGAGAGTGAAAACCTAAACTGAACGCATTACACAGTAAGCTCGTGTTGTATAAAACGCCGAGCGCCAGACTAGCCGCTAAAAGTCCGTAAAATAGCGGTTCATTGGAAGGAAGCTGTTCTTGCTGCTTCTTTTGTTCTGCATGCGCCCACACTGCCCACCAGCAGCAATAAGAGCATACGGCAAAGGCCACCCGTCAGCATCTCCTTGAAAACTGGGCATCGCCAGTGAGCTGTTCAGGATGTCATGCCATGCTTTCTCGCCGAATTGCTGGAGCTCGATAAGTTGAACGGGTCCGTAGAAAAGGCGTTAACAGGCGTGGACAAACGAAGGAGCCAATTGGAAGAGGGGATTGGATTGGATTTGGCAAGGCCGATGGCGGCATCATGGAGTTTGAGCCGTCCATCCGAAAGCTTTGGACCGGCATCTTACTTCCACCACGGTGGAGGCGCCAGCGTAGTAGGCCAGCCGCATGGCGGAGAGTATGGTCAGACGTCGATGGGAATGCTGTCGTTCTAATGTGATCCCTCGCTCTATGACGGCGTTAAAAGCGCTATGCACGTGTTCGCAGGGAGATATGCTAATCTTGTTTCAGTGAACACTTGGCTGTACTCCAAAGTTGCACATCTCGTGAAAGCTGGGTAACTAAGCGCCATCCGTCTATGCCGGTCTTCGTTTCGCAGGTGCTCGTTGCGTCCTGCGTGCTGGTCAGAACTGCGATGCAAAGTAATGGACTATGATCTTCAACATGTATTTGTAGTGCTCCACCCACACGACGAGAAGACGTCGCCGGCGTTACAGCACTGGACAGTGATCAGACGATATCCTACCCATGCGTGACAAATTTCTGTTACCGTCAAATGGAGTTTCACGCTGCGGCTGACTGGAAGATGCCCTTTATTGTACTCGGATTCTCTTTCTGTTCACCTGAAGGCATGTACCTTTGACCGAAGATCTGCTTCCAGATAATGTTTGATGGCGCCGAGATCCTTGAGTTGCACATCTTGTCGCCGATGCAAGAAACACTGCGATCGTGCTCAACCAAGATGCGGGCGATGCGTCGGGCAGAACAAGGCTTGCGAGTATCCAGCATTGTCCGAGCGTATCATCATCTATTCTGCCGCAGAAACAGCTTCCCCTGCACCACCGCTCCCACACATTGAGCGGCACGCGTTTGATAAAGCTTCACCAGACCGGACGCTTGCGCACGCGTGCCGGATGTAGGCGCTCACGTTTCGCTGTGAACGGAGCATGTCGAGATACTCAATGACTGGACCAAAAAGATCGTCCTCGGCCTCACTGTTGCCGCCGGCAAAGGTGCGGATGGCAATGTTGTTGTAGGGCTCGCTCGCCGCCTTGTCGGGAGTGTTATCGATGAGGACGGTGTTTTGCTGACTCCATGCCTGGGTTGCGACTGCACGGTGCTGCTGGATATCCGAATCCTGCCAGACACGTGAAAGACGTTTGAAGATTGGTCCCTTAGATCGATATTGTTCGGGAGTCATGCCTAGATCATCGCGGCTCCAGATTGCAACTAGCCGTCGGATCTGCTTGGGAAGGAGGAGCTGGTGACAGATCGTGTTCACTGTACCAAGGCCAGCGGAAGACCAGATCATGACTTTGTGCCTTTTCAGAAGATAGTCCAGGAATCGCGCAACCCCAGGGCGCGGTATAAGACTGGATCGACCTTTGGCTTTTTGGCGGGACAACAAGGTGCCATTGGTGTCCAAGATTACCAGCAGGCCTCGAGGCGTTCCCAAAAGTTCGGGCGCTTCGCTTGCCTTTCGAAGATAGTCCCAGGAAGGAGCTGGACGTTCCATTCCGGCCAATCGGTGATGCGGGGGCGGGCGGGAGGAGTGTGCTCGCGAGAATGATCCTCGTGCCGCTCCTCGATTGGCTCCTCTGGAAGCTCCTGGGCGACCTCTGTAGGCGCTGGTCTTCTTCTTTGTAGCTCTGTGCGCAGTGGGGAGGGGTGTGATTTCGTCAGCGATGGCAGAGTTCGATACCCGGCCAATGCCTGGGGCCGGAAGAGCCTGCACATCTGAGCCATCTTCGTCTGCGGATGGTTCGATATCATCAGCATCTGAAGTCCAGTAGTGGTCCGTAGCTGAGGGAATGTCTGCGCGTTCAGCTGGAATGCCGTGGTCTGCGGCTGCTAAAAGGGTATCGTTGTCTTCATCCAATTCATCATCGTCTGCAATTGAGAATATCTCGGCGTAAAATGTCTCGGCGTCTGAGGCTGAGGGGCGGTCGCCATCTCCAGCTAACTTCTCATCCTCTGCGATTGAGGATATTTCCGTGTTTGCAACTGGGCTGACCACAGCCAATTTCAAACTTCTCGCAGCGGAAGGGAGCGCGGGCTGGTTGGTGCCTTCCGCAGCCAAGCATGTATCGTACAGTGACATAGTTGTTATTTTGGTCGCAGGCTGCTAAGAACTCCGCCTAGATAGTGTAGCTAGGCAAGTGATATATTGCGATTGTTTTGGCTTGAGGGTTTTGCCGTTGCTTTCGCCAGACAACAATCCTCCAAACCAGATTTTCCTTCCCGTGTGGGGTAGCTGATTGGCTATCACCCCGGACCTTGGCCGAGGTTGCCCCGCCGCCTACATAGCCAGCTCCACTAGCGTCCGCTGCCACTGACCATATACTGTTGTGCCGAGTCTATCTATGCGGAATAGTGCGAGTGCCTCAGGCGTTAGCATCTAATATCGACATTCAGGGCAACGAAGGAGTTGGTTTCGATGCTGATGGCGACGGAACTAGCGGTAATTGTGGCAATGGTCTGATTCCGAAGATTCAGCTTCACACATCGTGCAAGCTTCCAGACTCCTGCAAACCAAGACAATCCAGCAAGCCGCGCTCCAGCGCTACGTCCAGTGAGCTTCGACGCCCGCTGGCTCGACCCGCTCGCAGCACGAACGCCGACAACGATGCCTCCACGAACGTTCAAAGTCAGGGTTGATCTGCAAACTACACCGCTCTCCTGGGTCGGAGGTTTCACGCATGGGCCTCCTGCACAAGAGTCGGCAACGGCCAACTCCGGCGTCTTCTACTTTTGTTCGTACTCGCATGTCTACGAGTGGCTTTCGTGTCCGCCAACGGAACTACAGTAAGCCTGGAATATCCATGAGCCAACGAGCATCTGGGTTCGATCTCTACCCTCTCGAGTGTTGGGAGACAAGTTGTACTACTTGGGAACAGGGAAAGGTATCGCGGAACGGTGCTACGGCGTTTGTCTCCGAAAGCCATGCAGCAGCGAGACACTGCATACCGAGATGCAATCGGCGGGCGTAGGAAGAGCCTGACATTCCGTTGCAATTACTTGCATATCGGACCGCATGATAGTAAATGAAGTTCAGATTGAAGAAGCGCCGCGGGACAAATGTCTTGCGATCACTTGATGCCCACGGCCATACCCACAACCTCGTCGCCATAACGCTGCATGGTAGGCCTCATGCATCACTTCAACCTCTTGAGAGGGCTGCCTGGATCTCGCAATGACTCTTTCCTGTCGGTACAGCGAAGCGCTGCAATGTTTCGACGATACATTTCTTGGACAAGCGATATGAGTCGAACGCGCAGCAATGCCGCGAGAAGATGATCGGCTTCAGGCTGGACGCTGGGGATACATAGCCAACGGGTGTGCCTGGAACATGCAATTGGCTGACGCAATTCCTCGTCACTCCAAATGCACCAATGAGCGGAAACCAATGTGGGAGTCTCCGCCGTCGGCCCCCAGAACGCTCGACCGGGTAGAACGGTGGTGTGGTTTACAAAACGGTACGATGATCACCGATGCACAACGAAACAGCATCGACATCAATAAGCATTGATTGTCGCAAGTGTCTTCCGGCCATAGCGATGTCATCCCAGCCTCGAAAGAGTCAAACGGCTCTTCATGCTCTCTCTAACATGTATCGGTACGGATGAAACGCCTCCCCGCTAAATATGCGAGGCCTCATAGCCTGGAGTAAGCATGGCACAATTTCTTGATCGTAGTCGGGGACACTTAATTGGCCAAAATTCTCACTGCTGGCGCGTATTATGTCTTTGCAAGATTCGAGAGTTGACTGGGAGTTGAGGATATCAATGCTTTATAGCTCCACTTCTGTATTTGCTCAGTGAGCGAAATCATAGACGATGAATTCTGGCGTTGCAAAACCAGTGGTTGAGAGACATCGAGCCGCGACCAGATCCCGATGCCACAAACACCGCTTGTGAGCTCGTTCGAGGGCCTTGCAAATTTGCTGCCAACTGTAGGTGCCGAACGAGGTCAAACCAAGCTCACGATGTTGTACCGCATCATACGTCACGGAAAGCTCGGCCTGGATTTTGGAGGAAATCTATCAAAACAATGAGTAGCTACCGCGAAAGAGTAGAACGCGTCTCACGTGGCCCACCAGCCGGGATGTTGGGTGTTCCGTGGATTGCAGACCTACCATGAACAAATCTAACAATTGCGAACCCCACATGATATTTTATCCTCGGGTGATTCCAAGTTGCGCTCGAGTCTCCCACAGGAAGCCTACATCGGTGATAAGCTCAGGACGCGGTGTGCGATCAGAACTGCGCCTACGAGAGGCACAGAACGGACCACTTGTTGCGCCGCTGTGGGTTATCTAGGTACGTCAGACCGTGTCATACATGTTCTGTCCTCAAATACGCCGTCAAGGACGAATTGGTTGTATTACTACATCGATCAAAGACCGATTGCCAAGTAGACCGATGGCGGTGCAGGCCAGCTCGTCCACACCGTTTTCCAACTAGGAACGCGCACAGGATGACGTGCGTAGATTCATTACCACCCTTTATCAACGTTCGCGGCCCCCTGCACGAGTAGACTTGCCATGACGAGACGGTAATGCGTACGGAGTTCCTGGAGAAGGAAGTTTACGACCTGGAATGTGCCTAAGCCGGGCAGCGACTTCGGCTTGTATCATCCATCTGTGTCTGCACGTTTGTGGGTGCAATCAAAGTTTAGACGTTGTATATTGGGGCAATGTGGACGACGCTCTGCTTACGATGTTGGTAATGAGCTTTGTGACCCGCTCCAGAGAAACATACGCTTCGCTCAAGGACAGGTTTTTAAGCATTGTCTGCTTGCTGTGCTGCGTTACGCAACACTTGCTCCCAGTCGCCGAAGTCCAGTGGATTCCATAGTCACCAAACGAGACGCGAGCAGATGACAAGCCGCCATGGTACCACTCCAAAAGGATGAGTTGAGCTGCAATATCGTCGCCGGGCAAGACCGCGAAGAGAAAATTGAATCTGCCACACTACTGATATAAGACCCGCTTGCTTGGGACGCGTTTGGGGGTGATCCAGCGAAGGGTTGGAAGATCAATGCCAGAAGAGATGATGGAGAGGGGGAGAGCATGACGAGCGAGAATGTGACCCACGAGAGCGAAACTGAAGAGCCCATGATGGGCGGACATGTGCAGACAGCCACAAAAACTTAAGGACCAGTCAACCATTGCAATTGCGGTATGATGTAATCCCCTATAGTTGCAAAATCAGCTTGTACGACATTCCTCCTGGCAACTAGACATACTGCGGCGGCATTTCATGGATATCTATTGGTTGGGACTTTAACTTGGAACTACGTCTCACGAGGTTTGATTGGCTCGCACCTCCACTCTCAAAATCACGTCGCTGCACATAATTCGGAATCGTGACTAGACACACTGAAATGGTATCTGACTCACTGTGATTGGCTGCAATTCTGCACAAGCTAAGGATCCAAGCAATTAGTAAGCCTGCGCGCATCACCGAGCCTCCGCAACACGCCCGTTCTTCCATTCATTATAACCTGAATTCGCACGATTTCTTTTGAAGCCGTATGCTGCTCAGCCTTCCGCATTTGGTGCCTCATTTCGAGGCCTTGACACGATAATATGTTCATGATCTCCATTGCGTCCGCCTCTCTCTTGATCGAAGGGATCAAACCCTTTTTAACGATCGCTTTCAACCAAGTTCTTACGCTACTTGT
>NW_022985537.1:0-6206 GCF_010093505.1 Neohortaea acidophila
AACGCCTAGGGAAGACCGCGTCGCCAACGAAAAGGTGAGCCACATCCATCGTGGTTCTAGGAAAACTGCGTAGAAAACCAGGAACTCAGTGCGAAGGCCCGAGTCTTCCATCCATGGGAGAAGCGTGAGGATTCCCGAGGCACCGCCGGCTGACCAAGACGTCACAAGCCAGTACGAGCTGGGGAATCGGGCATCATTAATTCGAAAAGCGGCATTGATTTGAGAACTCACTCCTGTGATGGAAGTCCCGTTGATGGTGACGAGAAAGGTTGTTGCCAGAGTAGTGCAAGCAGTCGTCCATCTACGCCGGGGTGCCCATCTGGTTGGAGAAAGAGCGGAATCGCCTTCGTCTTCTAGACCACTCGGGGAGCGTTCCTACTCCGGGCCGTGTTTGTCGAGATCCATGGTATATGGCACCTTGCGACGGCCGTGAAACAGTGGCAACAGGCATGTCCGACCGACGATTTGAAGTCTGGGCTCAAAATTCGCATCATCGGAAGATACCGATACCGAAACCGCATCATTCGAGCCTTGCTTAACGATGAAAGACTCGGCCACGCGCTACTTATGCCCTCAGCTGATGGCAGAAGGCCGGGCGAACGTCAAGACTACAGAACCGTGCCTTTGACAGCGGCCGCGAACGATACGACGGATGATTACTGATAGAGCGTAGGCATGTGATCAAATCGTGTACGTCGCTATTATTGTAGAGCTGGAATGTAGAAGACCGTATGATCGTGGAGGGTTGCCAGATCAATGTGGGTGTGGTGGTGACGATAAGGAATGCAGAATGCCGGTAGAAGATATCGAGAATAGGTCTTGGGTAATACTCTCTACCGTCCGGGACGTCGTCGAGCTTGCGTTTTGGCGGTCGAGGCAGGACGGAAAGTCATCCGCTTCGGTACGCTGCAAGCATTGAGGTCGATAATGGGAGGCCTACTCTGATACAAAGCAGTCAGTCACTCAGGTACAAAGGCAGTCCACCATACCCTTTGCCCAAGCCTACCGTGGCGGTCTCCGTTGCATATGGTACCGTAGACTTGGTAATGTGGGAAGATGCAGACATTTACTACGTCGCAACAGTTCAAACTGTTTTTGCCGGGCAGGCGTAAATTGCCCGTGTCCGATGCGGAGTCCGCCTCAATTGTGTCCAGAACTCCTCTCATGCCAGTATCAAGTTTTGTAATACCTCCGCGAAATACTTGGATGGTCTCGCGAGCAAAGCCCATGGTCTCGAAGTTCTACAGTACGTCAACCAGTCGGTCACTGGATTCGCCATTCGTGGACACCAAGGCTAATCTTGAGGAGGAACGGGAAGCGAGAGCAGGCCAGAAAGATCAACACTTGTGTGGTGGGAAACGCGCCGTAGTTCGTGGAGTCGCTAGGCGTCGGAATTTTCGTCTCTCATATCGAACTGCTCCACGAAACACGAAAAAAGGAGATCAAACATGAATAAGGTGCAGGGAGATTGGCGCATGAGTTGGAGAAAGGCGTGCGGCCCGCCGCGGACCCGGAGTGTGCGCCTAATTGATCTACAGCACATTCTCCATCCTTTCCCTGTACGAAGTTTTTATGGAAAGCTTGCAAGAGTAGAAGGTATGCTCGTCCATTCCCTCTTCTTCTCAATGCATGACGGAACCCCTCCAAACTCACTATTCCTTGTCCCTATACGCGCATTATTCGCTCTGACTTGTGGCCCCTATTCTAGCGACCGACAGCTTGCATCTCCTTAATCGCGTCGACGGCATCAATCTCTACCGTCCATCCTACAACTATCTGTCTGGCCAGCGTTCTACGTTTCTACGCTGCCTTCAGCAATCGCGAGCGCGTAGTCTGCGAGCTGTTCACGCGGACGTGCACCATTGCCAATTTCTATTTCGGTGGCGGAGGCGTATACCTTCGGAAGACCAATTGGAATGGAGGAAGGATGAGTCTGATGATAAGTGCGAGTAGCGACCTGGTGTAGATGCTGGCGCAGCAGCGCTGCTATATGAAGGTCGCATGCAGCGGCTTTGCTACAACCTTCTTCGCACTGCAAGGGCTAGCAGGTCCACGCGAATGTACGTGTTAGATGACGGTTGGTGTAGTAGCAGCACTTGGTCACAAGATTGCCCGCCGCTAGAGTTTTCCAGGACCACATCAGCGCTCTGTTCGGGCGATGGGAAGCAACGAGTACTTCATTTCCCATTGCGAAGCAACTTAGATGGGGGGAACATCATTGCGCAAGGATAGAGCTGCACTCGAATACTTCGCTTAGTTCATGGAAGCTTCACGCCTGCAAGCAAATCCATGCAAGCGTTACCCAAAGGACGTATATAAGCGGAGCGACAACCTACCCCTCCGCTTGCTCCCTCATTCCTTACTTCTGTGTTGTTGGGGCCCAGAAAACGCGACATTTGATTAACTCCCGTGCTTATACAACACAACCAGCGTCAATTCCCCATCGACCAGAGTTGTCGGAATGTCTCTGCTAAGAATGCCTTCGCCACCCAAGATGATGACAGAAACGGAATTTCTCACTTGCCTGCACCTCAATCTGGGTGTCGAACACGACAGACGACAATACCATGCCATGAAGGTATGTGAATTCCCGTGCTCTTCTCCCCGATCCCATTCTGATGCCATCTATCCAACCCTAGGCCAATATCATGCAAAGTTGCCAGAGCATCTGCCATGACCGCAGCTGTCTCCTTCCTTACCTTCAAAACGACCTGTCCATCCAGGCCCCTTTCATCTGGACCCAAATCACAGAGGTTTCTTTACAAGAAGAGGCCCGCCGCATCTATTGCATGAGCTCACCGGATGTTCAGCGCTTATACGATCTTGGAACTGATACAAGAAGCGGGACTAGAAGAGATGGCAGTAGCGATAGTGGTGGTGATGACGGTGGTGATGATGGTAGTGTTACTGGTGTTAGTGGTGTGGATGCTAAACAGGATCGGATTGAGGAGAGCTGGGTGATGCGGTGGCTGCTTTGGAGGACGTTGTTGTCTAGCGCAGATGAGAATGAAGCGAGCACAATGTTCGCCATGGACATCACGTATGGCAATGACGGCGGAGATGTGAGACTCGCCGATCCCAGGGCAAGGCAGACGTACTGGGACCCTGCAAGACAACTATGATTGCTGGAGAGTACCTACGGTGCGACTGACGCTGGTGCTGCTGGGGGCAATGTGGAGCGAGGTATGTCATGTCATTGATTATACGCGATAGAGCATTATGAGGGCATGGCTGCGAACATTTGAATTGAATTGAATGGTCAAGATGACGTCGAGTGCCATCAAGGCACCAGAAAGCAGAAGCAACAAGCTGCGTAGAGGAACGCGCGATGACGATAACGGCGACTTGATCGCCAAACTTTCCGCCGGTACCATGCGGCCGTTGTGTTGCTGGTTAAAGCACCTCGACGGTTATGACGCGACTAATGAGCGAGCGTCAAGAGGTATTCACGGCTGAGTAAGTGTCCACTCATGCGTCGTTAATTAGCTTATGAACCGTAGCCAGGTGCCCTGTAATTGGTAAACTCAGCCTTCAGTATATGCCACTTATGTCCCCTAGATTCGTTTCTTCAATCATGCAAGAAGGTAGAATGTCACTTCGGAATACAATGACTACGAGCATAAATGCGTTTGCCATATCGGAACGGGAAGAATTCCTATGGATCATTCGCCACCACGACCAACACCTTCTGCAAAACCTGCCGGTTAATTCTACACGTCTCGGAAAGGAAAGGTTGGCGATCGAGAAAGCTGATCGTACCGCCAATCAAGCTGAGGAGCTCGAAGTGCGGAATTTCCATCCTCAAGGGGCCGGCCGTATACGCCGCCGCGAGCACTAGGACGTTGCCGAATAGCCTATGAGGTATGTTTAGCAAATTGACATGCCCGGCACTCTATGAGAAATCCGAGGAAAGACAGGAAAACCGTACTCATGTGCGATTCCGTGCATATTAGTCTCGATGACGGCTGAGGCGATGCCATCGAATGCGCGCGCGCTCTGAAACGCTGCTTGGATGCAGCGCTGCGCACCTGCCATCTTCTCCGCTTCGGGTAACGTGGAAATCGCCTCAAAGAGCCGCCCGTCCGTGTCCGTACGGGTCTGTCCATGAGCGTCAACGGCCGTTTTATGGAGCACGTAGTCTAGGTAGGGCTGATCAGCCAGGAAACACGCGCTCCAATACTTGGCTCGAAGCCGGGCGGTGTGAATGTCAGCTGGAGGGGCTTCGGAATCCAGCCATGCCTGGTCAATGGGAAGACCGCTGCGCCATAACGTGAGCGACGAACGGTGCTCGCATAGCGCTTTCTGGAGGGCAAAGGCGGACAGGGTTTTGCCTGCTCTGCCGTGGAGCTCGTTTTGAAGGAGATTCAAATGTTTCTGAAGCCAGAGTTGAGAGGAGAAGTACATCAACGCAGTATTACAGCTCAATCCCCCCGCTTGGTAGAATTGCGAGCTGCCAGGAATACGGATCGGCCAGGGTAGGAGATCCTCGCAAGCCAAGATGCCACTCTCAGGGTAAGGCAGGTCGGCGAGAATGTCACCTTCGAGTTGAATACAGCTCCAAGCAATGAGCACCACCAGGTCGTGCTCCGCACTCTTTACTCGCGCCTGCAAACCTCGATATGACCCTTGACTTCGTACGTCGGGGAATTCGTTTCGGAGCAGAATGTCGGAACTAACCTCGACGACCTGGAATTGGCGGAGAAGGTGCAACACCGATCTGCAAGCTGAGGTGACCCAATTGAAGCTCTCGCGTACTTGCCCAATCTGAGCTTTGTAAAGACCGGCGAGGAGGGCAATCTGCGCGTGGATGAGATCGTTGCCACCCTGGAACGGCCCTGCTATATATGTCGCTTGATCATAGAACTTGGCGCCAGGAATGTCTGCGAAATCTCCATCTGCGCAAGTTTTGGGTGCAAAGGGATTCGCAGATTGCGGGAACATCATTCGATCCTCCACCGGAGGTGCATCCGATTGGAAAGAGCTGCTACTAGCAGCGCCGTCTACAAGTGGCTGCGTATAACTCCTGGGGAAGGTCAAGTTTTGTTTATACGCGCAAATATCTCCCAACGCGAGGATGAGGTAGAGGCGAGCGCTCTCCAGGGGTGAGATTCTGTGCCGCGATAAAAGAGTGTTGTCTCCTCCATTCACGGAGCTCATATGCTCCATTCGCGGCGTCTGGCCAGATCCATGCGTGAGATCAATCATCTCGTCTGAATGACTAAGACATGGATGCCGAGTTTCACCAAAGAGTTGCTCGAACGAGTGAAAAGCGTCCTGGAGATCGACGGCAGGGTGCAGGGAGTGCATGTTTTCGACATAGCTTCGAAAAAGTCGGCGAAGCGGAACCATATGTTCGGGAGAGGTGGGGATTATTTCAGGATCAGACCTGTAACCCATGACTATGAAGTCGTTCACCAGGGAAGGCTGGCTGCTAAGGGATTCGCCAGGGAGGATGACACGGTGGGCGTAAGGGTGATGGTGTGCAGGCACATCCTTGGCTTCGGACGACAGCACATAGACAGGATCGACAGAGCAGTGGGCGGGGCAAAGGAGGGAATTGACAGAGGGCCACAGCTTGATGAGAGTGCGCACGCCTGCAGCATGGTGTGAATCTCGCAAGAGAAAGTCGGAGTGGTTTGCATGCGATTCATTCTGTTCGGCGGAATCCAGTCGCGCGGCCAACCTGTCAAATCGAGGGAGGTAGTCATCGAGCAGCTGCATGTGCGTGTGCAACTTGGCAGTGTGTTCTTCAAGGTGACGGAAGGTGGCATCGATGTCGGACATGTAGCGAGTGGACTTGCTGGTAGAGTAGCGACATGTAAGGGCATTCTTGTCGCAGTTGATGCATGGCCGCCCTTCGTCACATGCTCTCTTCTTCTCCCGACACAAGTCGCAAGCCTAGTTGATGTGTGAGTGGGTCACTGGGCAGGCAGCGATGGAGGAGGCATCACCTGTGCTGCTCGGAGATGACGTTTGCGATTAGACGGCGTCTGCTCTGCGGCCGGGGAACCATCGTCAATTGAGAAAGGCGTGGATGAGTCGGTGGAAGGGGCCATGTCAGGGAACAGCGAAAGCAGGGTCAGATTTATTATGACAGCGAAGATGGTACGAAGGAACAGAGGGAGATGGAAGTAGACGGGCGATAAATCCCACTTGAGAGACCACTGTACTTGATGGACAGCGGTTGGCCCAGTGAAATGTGGCAA
>NW_022985538.1:0-3563 GCF_010093505.1 Neohortaea acidophila
ATGCACCAAGCCTGAGTTGGACTGCGCGCGCACTCGAGCATGCAGTACTCCGCTCAACCCGCTGGGATGGCATCTACTTTGCAACGTCTGCGGAACGGGGTCATGTCAACGAACAAGAATGGGCATTCAGCTGGGTTCTGGCCCGATGCAATCATTACTTGACAAACGGTATGCCTGGAAGCGTGTGTATCTAGGACGATGACTGATCGACTGCCAGTCCTTTTTCAATCACTACCAGTCTCGCCAGTCGTCAAGCATGCACTATGCTACATGATCCTAGCCAATGCCTCCCACCTCCTGGCCGTCATCACCCTGTATCGACTTGCCCGAGACTTGATCTCCACTTCGACACAAGCCCGATCGCGGATTGCATTCACAGCAGCACTACTGCACATTGCCTCGCCCGCCGGTGTCTTTCTCTCGGCACCCTACGGCGAGAGCACGTTTGCCATGTTGAATTTCGCGGGAACCTGGAGCTACAGCCGGGCATTGAAGCTCAGGCGCGGAGGCTCCACGACCAAGGAGCTCCTCTACACCATCTTGGCCGGCCTGTTATTCGCTTTGGCAAGCACGGCGAGAAGCAACGGCCTGTTGAGTGGCATGCTGTTTGTCGGAGACGTAGCCGACGCCGTATTACATCCGCGAGACACAATTCTTCAGTCCAGAAGGCTGCTGAGGCTGGTGTTCGTTGGAATCGCAGGGTCGATCACAGCAATCGGATTCGCGGCGCCGCAAATCGTGGCTTTCAGGGAATACTGCATGAACAACACGACTCCGCGAATATGGTGCGAGAGAATTCCTCCAAGCATCTATAGCTGGGTCCAAGATCATTACTGGGGCGTGGGCTTCCTGCGATATTGGACGTTGAGCAACCTGCCCTTGTTCCTGCTCGCAGCCCCGATGCTTGGAGTCCTGCTCGTCACTGCTAGCACAGCTCTATGGCGCCCTCGAAGCATCACTCGGGGGTGTGTTGGAACTAGCCGGCATCGAGGTGTTGCAGCCGCAGAGGAGGAAGACATGGCCCAGATTTTGAGACGGCTTGCCGCACCTCAGTTGATCCTCGCAGTCATGGCGGCCACGAGCTTCCACATCCAGATCGTCAACCGAATCTCGTCTGGCTATCCGCTCTGGTATCTTACTCTTGCGATACGCCTGTGTTCGGGGAGTGAGATATCGGGAGGGGAATCTCGAAAGGGCACGAGACCAAAGTCCAAGACCGCACCACTTCCAGGAATGGAGTGGATCGTTCGAGGAATGATCATTTATGCCATCATTCAGGGCGGCTTATACGCCTCATTCCTCCCACCAGCGTAGAAGGCTAGAGATGGGGTGAATACTGCGTAGCATCGGCCGATGTCAAAGTTTTCAGAGTAGGGTCGACACCATGGTGAATTATGATTAAGACTCGACGTCTCGCGCTCCACAACGGTCGAACCTCGAGATCTTGAACGTACGTCTCTAGCCCATCATCGAAACAGATCGCCCTTGCAACGCGTCGAACATCTTAGACTTTTTTGTTGAAGCGAAATATATCTATGGTGTACCGGTATAGTAACGCATCGCCTCAAAGCTTGTTCATTGATTTCCGCGGCCGGGTAATTCTGCAGACCCATGAGCCATGATCTCGCAAACACGGGACACAGCACTCGGCCCGTGAACCAAGCCCCAGTCGAGCGGGGAACAAGATCAGCGAGGCTACGAGTCAAGCAGACGCTCACCTGCTGCGACCGAAGGTGCTTGGTGCAGCCGGCTTGTTGTCCAAGATGCCTTCGATTTGCTCCATCACTTCGGGAGTCAGCTTCTCCGCAAGCTTGACCGCCTTGACATTGTCGTCGATTTGGTGCGTCTTGGTGGCGCCGAGGATCACCTGGACGAATCAGATATGCTTCATCATGGGAAAGTCGGTGCGGGAATGGGTTAGAACTTACCGTGCTGACGTTGGGGTTCTTGATGCACCACGCAAGGCTCAGTTGGCCGACGTTGCCGCCAAGCTTCTCCGCGAGCTCCGTCAACTGCACAAAAGTTAGAGAGGACTTTTCGGAGAAAAGATTTTTTCGGAGAAAAGAAAGACGAATCGCTGAGTCGTACCTTGCGGACCTTGGCAATCTTAGCCTTGCCCTCCTCGGACTGGAGAGACTTGACCGTGTCGTTGAAAAACTCCTTGTTGGTGGCGAAGCGAGAGCCCTCGGGGACGCCATCGTTGTATTTTCCAGTCAAGACCCCCGAGGCCAAGGGCGACCAGATGGTGGTACCGTATTGGAATTGTTCGTAAAGCGGAGCGTACTCAACCTCGAAGCGTTGGCGGTGGAAGGCATTGTACTGCGGCTGCTCGACGACGGGAGCAATGAGGTTGTACTTCTCGGCGATCTGAGTCGCTTCCATGATCTGGGTCGCACTCCACTCACTTGTGCCCCAGTAGTAGCTATCGGATTGAATGTCAGTCCTCTGCGACGCCGTTCGAGGGATTTTGGTGGGCTTACGCCAAGTTGAGGTTTCTGATACATTGCCTGAAACAAGTCGTCAGTGGAGAGTCGCAAAAATTAGGGGTTTCATCTATAATTCACTTACGTGAAGCCCTCGACAATCTCCTTCATCGGTGTGCCAACGTCGGGACGATGAGCAAAGACAACGTCGACGTACGGCGTCTGAAGTCGCTTCAACGAGCTCTTCAGACCCTCAACGAGATGTTTCTTGGACAGGCCGCGAGTGTTTGGCTAATAAGACTGTCAGCAAATGATGGTTTGTACGAATCATGGGGGGGAAACCTGCCTCTTCTCGGGAGGTGCCAAAGAAGATCTTGGTGGACAGCACGTATTCGTCACGGGGCCAAGCGAGCTCCTTGAGCGCGTTGCCCATCTCGACCTCACACTCGCCACCAGCGTAGCCCTCGGCAGTGTCCTGCGATTGAGATTAGATGGCGAATGGACAGCATGCAGCGGCAATGGAACATACAAAGAAGTTGATTCCGTGACTCCAAGCGGTCTCGAGACAGTCCTTGACGATGTTTCCCTTCTCTGTGCCACCGTAGGTAAGCCAGCCGCCCAAGGACAGCACGGAGACCTGCAATCCGGTACCGCCAAGGTAGCGGAATTGCTGGGAGCATTGGGATCAGTGGCGGTTTGAGATCGTGGCGAGACGTGGGAGCAGCATGCATACCATGTCCTTCTTCTGAAACTTGCTTTCGACGTAAGGCATCTTGTCGGTGATGGAGGGGATTTGGAGTTCAAGGATGGATTGATTGATTGATTGTCAAAAAAAGAAGACGGTGGATGGAGTTGAAAGAAATTCTCGTGGCAAGGTAGCATTAAATGTCGTTGCACGCAGCACCTTCCTAACGTGGACAATTCCTCAAACATGGATGACGTATGTTTATTAGTAACCACTTTTCTGTGGGGAACATGGAGATGCATGGTCGGCGGACGGAGTTAGTCCTACTGCCGATATCCAGTCACGAACGGCGCGAAGAAGGGATGATTGGTGAGAGCGGGACTTGTTGGTAAGTGCCATGAGCTCCTTGTGTCTGTTCACGTACAGGTAGCATTCCTATTAGTACAGTGGCCCGC
>NW_022985539.1:0-2896 GCF_010093505.1 Neohortaea acidophila
CAACTATACGGTGAAACTGCGAATGGCTCATTAAATCAGTTATCGTTTATTTGATAGTACCTTACTACATGGATAACCGTGGTAATTCTAGAGCTAATACATGCTACAAGCCCCGACTTCGGAAGGGGTGTATTTATTAGATAAAAAACCAACGCCCTTCGGGGCTCCTTGGTGAATCATGATAACTCAACGAATCGCATGGCCTTGCGCCGGCGATGGTTCATTCAAATTTCTGCCCTATCAACTTTCGATGGTAGGATAGTGGCCTACCATGGTGTCAACGGGTAACGGGGAATTAGGGTTCGACTCCGGAGAGGGAGCCTGAGAAACGGCTACCACATCCAAGGAAGGCAGCAGGCGCGCAAATTACCCAATGCCAACCCGGCGAGGTAGTGACAATAAATACTGATACAGGGCTCTATCGGGTCTTGTAATTGGAATGAGTACAATTTAAATCCCTTAACGAGGAACAATTGGAGGGCAAGTCTGGTGCCAGCAGCCGCGGTAATTCCAGCTCCAATAGCGTATATTAAAGTTGTTGCAGTTAAAAAGCTCGTAGTTGAACCTTGGGCCTGGCTGGCCGGTCCGCCTCACCGCGTGCACTGGTCCGGCCGGGCCTTTCTTTCTGGGGAGCCGCATGGCCTTCACTGGCCGTGTCGGGGAACCAGGACTTTTACTTTGAAAAAATTAGAGTGTTCAAAGCAGGCCTTTGCTCGGATACATTAGCATGGAATAATAGAATAGGACGCGCGGTTCTATTTTGTTGGTTTCTAGGACCGCCGTAATGATTAATAGGGATAGTCGGGGGCATCTGTATTCAATTGTCAGAGGTGAAATTCTTGGATTTATTGAAGACAAACTACTGCGAAAGCATTTGCCAAGGATGTTTTCATTAATCAGTGAACGAAAGTTAGGGGATCGAAGACGATCAGATACCGTCGTAGTCTTAACCATAAACTATGCCGACTAGGGATCGGTGGGTGTTACTATTTTGACCCCATCGGCACCTTACGAGAAATCAAAGTTTTTGGGTTCTGGGGGGAGTATGGTCGCAAGGCTGAAACTTAAAGAAATTGACGGAAGGGCACCACCAGGCGTGGAGCCTGCGGCTTAATTTGACTCAACACGGGGAAACTCACCAGGTCCAGACACAAGAAGGATTGACAGATTGAGAGCTCTTTCTTGATTTTGTGGGTGGTGGTGCATGGCCGTTCTTAGTTGGTGGAGTGATTTGTCTGCTTAATTGCGATAACGAACGAGACCTTAACCTGCTAAATAGCCCGGCCCGCCTTGGCGGGTCGCCGGCTTCTTAGAGGGACTATCGGCTCAAGCCGATGGAAGTTTGAGGCAATAACAGGTCTGTGATGCCCTTAGATGTTCTGGGCCGCACGCGCGCTACACTGACGGAGCCAACGAGTCCATCCCCTTGGCCGAAAGGCCTGGGTAATCTTGTTAAACTCCGTCGTGCTGGGGATAGGGCATTGCAATTATTGCCCTTCAACGAGGAATGCCTAGTAAGCGCGTGTCATCAGCATGCGTTGATTACGTCCCTGCCCTTTGTACACACCGCCCGTCGCTACTACCGATTGAATGGCTCAGTGAGGCCTCCGGAGTGGCTCAGGGAAGTTGGCAACAACCACCCAGAGCTGCGAAGCTGGTCAAACTCGGTCATTTAGAGGAAGTAAAAGTCGTAACAAGGTCTCCGTAGGTGAACCTGCGGAGGGATCATTACCGAGTGAGGGCCCCCGGCCCGACCTCCAACCCTTTGTGATTTGACTGTGTTGCCTCGGGGGCGACCCGGCGCTCACCGGCGCCGGGGCCCCCGGTGGACCCCAACCAACTCTTGCGTCTCGACGTCGGTGAATTGATGAATATCAAAAAACTTTCAACAACGGATCTCTTGGTTCTGGCATCGATGAAGAACGCAGCGAAATGCGATAAGTAATGTGAATTGCAGAATTCAGTGAATCATCGAATCTTTGAACGCACATTGCGCCCCCTGGCATTCCGGGGGGCATGCCCGTTCGAGCGTCATTACACCCATCAAGCCTCGCTTGGTATTGGGCCCCGGGGGCGACCCGGGCCCCCACGTCTCCGGCGGGAGCGCCCCGAGCCCAGCGTTGTGGCACATCAGTGTTCGCTGGCGGCGACGGGCCTCTCACGCCGTTAAACCCACCTTCTCAAGGTTGACCTCGGATCGGGTAGGGATACCCGCTGAACTTAAGCATATCAATAAGCGGAGGAAAAGAAACCAACAGGGATTGCCCTAGTAACGGCGAGTGAAGCGGCAACAGCTCAAATTTGAAATCTGGCGCAAGCCCGAGTTGTAATTTGGAGAGGATGCTTCTGGGCAGCGGCCGGTCTAAGTTTCTTGGAACAGAACGTCATAGAGGGTGAGAATCCCGTATGCGACCGGCTGGCACCCTCCACGTAGCTCCTTCGACGAGTCGAGTTGTTTGGGAATGCAGCTCTAAATGGGAGGTAAATTTCTTCTAAAGCTAAATACCGGCCAGAGACCGATAGCGCACAAGTAGAGTGATCGAAAGATGAAAAGCACTTTGGAAAGAGAGTTAAACAGCACGTGAAATTGTTGAAAGGGAAGCGCTTGCCCCCAGACTTGTCGGCGGTGTTCCGCCGGTCTTCTGACCGGCCTACTCGCCGCCGACAGGCCAGCATCGTCCGGGACCGCCGGAGAAAGGCGACGGGAATGTGGCTCTTCGGAGTGTTATAGCCCGACGCACAATACGGCGCGCCCCGGGCGAGGTCCGCGCTTCGGTTAGGATGCTGGCGTAATGGCGGTAAGCGGCCCGTCTTGAAACACGGACCAAGGAGTCGACCATCTGTGCGAGTGTTTGGGCGTCAAACCCCGGCGCGTAATGAAAGTGAACGGAGGCGG
>NW_022985541.1:0-2207 GCF_010093505.1 Neohortaea acidophila
AGAGTATAATAAGATATAAAATAGATCTGTCTTAAAAGATTAAAAGGAAAGAAGTAAGAATAAAAAAGCCTTCTTTTATAGATTTACTCTTTAGATCTTATTACTAAGCTATTTTATTTCCTTTTACCTTTTAGTTCTTTATATTCTATTACTTTAATACTTATAATCTAAAATAGTACTATTACTTTCTTTCTTTCTTTTATAATTATTAGAATAGTTCTTAGAACTAGACTAATTACTTTTATTACTTTAGTTATCTTAATTTACTATTTTAGTTTTTAATAAGTATTATATAAATCCTTCTTTTTTCTTTTTCTCTTTTACTTCTCTTTCTTCTTCTTTCTCTTTTACTTTGATTTGAAAATTCTAAAGTAATTAAAAATCTTCTATTTTAATTACTTAACTTCTTTTCTAAAAAGATGTTTACTACTACTATTACTCTTACTTCTTCTTTAGACTTAGGATACTTAGACACTTTACTATCTAAGTATTCTAACGCCTCTCCTAAGGTTATACAACTTCTTAAAGACCTTAAAGAAGCCTATATCTTAGAGCTTCTTAAAGAAGAATATCTAAGTAAGTTTAATCTTAAACTTACTTAAAGTATTAAACTAATCTTAATAGGACAAATGTCTATTCTAAAGAGTTCTAAGTCTTATATTAATAAGCTTAGAACTAATTTAGAAACCGAAGAAATTACAAAACTTGAATCTATAGAGTATACTCTAAAAGATTAAGATATAACTAAAAGAAATTCTAAATCTAAAGGTTAGTTAGACTTTAAAAGTAATAGTAAAACTCTACTAACTTAATAAAAAGAACTTTAGAAATATAGAACTAGAAAGAATAGAAATTCTATATGGATTTAGATAACCTCTTTATATTCTCTATTTACTTAATTCTCTTTTTAACTATTTATTTACTTTCTTCTTTTATTTTAAAATACTTATCTATTTCTTCTCTTTTATTCTTTTTAGAAGAGCCTTCTATTCTAGATTTATCTATTAAGTCTAAGCTTAAGTTCTTTATTCTCTTTTTAGTACTATTAGTACTACTATTACTATTAAAACTAGTATTAACCTCTAAGTCTTCTATTATATTATCTTCTAAATTATTAGGAATAGTTTCTATACTACTAGGTAAGTTAAAACTAACTCTCTTTATAGTTTTAGATTCTTTAGAAGTAGTAGTAATAGGATAGTCTTCTAAAATCCTATTAAGATAAGAATAACTATTATCTTCTTCTTCTTCTTCTAAAATACTACTACTATAAGTATTATAAAAATCAGGATCTATATCTAAATTCGCGCGTATATTACGCTCTTTAATAGGAGAAGGAGTAGTACTACTACTAGATAGTAATCCTTTAGAAAATTCTTTAATATTCATTTCTTTTAAGTCTTTTAATAACTTAGGAATATCTAGAGTAAATAATATCTCTATTATTCTAATAGTAATAATGTTCTTTATTCTAACTTCTTTAGTTAACTCTTTAATAAATATAGTAAAGTCTTTATTAATAAGATCTTTAGTTAGAATACTATTAAGAAGATCTTTAAATCTAAAGAAAATACTTAAAATATAATAGATATAGTCTTTAAATAAACACTCACTTATATTATAATCTCTTTTATATTTCTTACAAATATTTAAAGGTAGTAAACAACTAAAACATCCTAGATTAGCTTTAATAAGATTCTCTTTTTTAATATAATCTTTTACTTTTTCTTTTAAATCTAGTATAGTATCTTCTTTTAATTTAGAACAATCTTCTAAATTATGTTTATATAAATGTTCTAAGCTATAAGGGCTAATTAAACAATAAAAACAATAATAGTTTAAATAGTCTATTAGTTTATCTTCTAAATTAATTAAAAAGTAATTATTCTCTTTAGTTTCTTCTAATTCTAACTCTTTAAGACTTTCTACTTTATTCTCTCTTTCTAAACATAAAGAACATTTAAATTCATTAGATAAACACTTATTAGGTCTATTATCTAAAAAGGTATTAATAGGTAATTTAAGACAATAGTTCTCTATAGTTAATAGTTTATAATAAGCCTTATCTAACTCTTTAAAAGAAGTTAAGGTTTCTATATTAGATTCTTTTAAAATAGGATTATTTTTTATAGTTTCTATATTATATTTATTAGGCTCTTTTATAATTAAGTAAGTAATTCCTTTAGATCTTATACGCCCGCTAGATT
>NW_022985542.1:0-2067 GCF_010093505.1 Neohortaea acidophila
GCACGTTCATTCAGCGCATCCACGGGGCGTACATTGATGGATCTCAGGCCATGTCGAAGCACCGCCGAAATGAACACGCACCACAAGCGCCAGGCGGTGGGCGGCCGTGCACGCGGGCATGTTGCTTGCCTGTGGTACGTGCGGAAACAGGATGGGTAGCTTATGAAGGAGCACAGAGTTTGACGCCACAATCTGGTTGTTCGCCGCCCGTGGGTGAGGCGCTCTACTTCAGCTCCAGCAACCAGCATCCTTCCCCCACCCCCACTTTTACCCTAAGCCTTCTCCGCTCGCGCCGTCATCCTGCCCTAACTACGCATCTAAACCCGATATTGCGACTTCTCTGATCAGCGGGAGTCCTTCCGGCTATGTCTCCGCGAGCTGGGACGCCGCGTGCGTGCGTCTCAGGTCAGTGCGCGAACGTTGCCATATGAGGTTATCAGCCTGATTCTTGCTCGGAACCACCAAGCCTCCAGAGATGAGTGTTGCAATCGTGCTACTTTGAGCGGAATTTGCCAGGGGCACTTGATTCGGCTGCCGCCGAATATGGTCTCAGGGAGTTGCATTCACCGACGAACGTTAACGACCCCCAGTGGCTCCAGTTCTTGAAATTTCGAGCCCACTATTATGCAGGTAGTTTGTGGCTGTCACTGTGACGTCAGCTTATACTCACCAGTAGTGTGGCCGGGAGTAGATGCTGGGAGAGTGTGATTGATCATACTCAGGGTCTCCTCACCGCTTAGGGACACTCTTGATCCCATATCTTAGCTCTAGCGCGCCCCACCCGGGCGTGAGACAAACCAGGGCGTGAGACGCGAATTATCAAAATCCATACATCTCATCTTCACTACGCGACAATGTCACCACAACGCACTCAAATCAGCTCTAACGAAGGCAATATACTCCTTGCCATGTCTGCTATCGAATCGCATCAATTTTCTTCTATCTCGGCTGCTGCGAAGGCCTTCAACATCTTAAAAGCTACCCTTACCCGAAGAGTCAATAGAGGAATTTCAAGAGAGTGTTTTACACCACGTAATAAGAACCTTACACAGGCTGAAGAGGAGGTACTAGTCAGAGAGATACTTAAGCTGGATTCTCAAGGACTATCACTAACAATCAATATTGTGAAAGAGATGGCAGATTCAATCACTTAAGCAAGAGGAGCAGCCAGTACTAGAGTCAACTGGACATATAGGTTTATTCAAAGGACACCAGCTCTATCTATCAAACTTGGAAGGACATATGAATGCCAGAGAAGGCTATGTGAAGATCCAGAGATAATTCAGGACTGGTTCAGACTTGTGAGAAACACAATCAACAAATATGGCATCCTACCTGAAGACACCTACAACTTTGATGAGACTGGCTTTCAAATGGGAGAGATCTCTGCCTCAAAGGTGGTTACAGCTATGGATAGGCAAGGCAAGCCAAAGCAAGTCAAGCCAACCAACACTGAGTGGGTCACACTTGTCCAAGGTGCCTGTGCAAATGGCTCTCTGATTCCACCCTTTCTCATCTTGAAGGGTAGAGAATTCAACTATACCTGGTTTCACCAGCTGCCTCCAACCTGGATGATTGCAGTTAGCTCAAATGGATGGACTACAAATCAGCTTGGACCACAGTGGATTCAGCACTTTGAGAAGCATACCAGACTTAAGACAATGGGTAGTAAAAGGCTACTGATTCTTGACAACCATGAGAGCCATATTTCACTGGAATTCAGATCTTTCTGTAAGGAGAACAACATCATTCTCCTCTGGATGCCACCACATTCTTCACACCTTCTCCAGCCTCTAGATGTTGGCTGCTTTGGCCCTCTCAAGACAGCCTTCTCAAAACAGAACCAAGCTCTGACTAGGAACCATATCTTCCATATTAGGAAGGAGGACTTCCTAGCTACCTTCTGCATAGCATTCCAGGCCTCATTTACAAAGGAGAACATTCAGGGAGGCTTCAGAGGCTCAGGCCTACATCCATTTGATCCTGATGCTGTCTTATCAAAGCTGGATCCTATTATGAGATCACCAAGTCCTCTCATCTCTTACCAATCCTGGCAGGCTAAGACAC
>NW_022985543.1:0-1884 GCF_010093505.1 Neohortaea acidophila
CTACTAGACGATTTCTGACGGGCCTAGATGGGTGAAACCGATAACAATATCATGGGATTCACGATGAACCCTTATAACCGTATGCTCTCCGCTGGGGGCGCTTGTGGCGGTCAGATCCCGAATCTCTTACTGTTCCGTCCTTTCAATGCTGACATATCCCAGGAGAAGGAGCTCTGATAGCATTGAGAGGCTCACCCATTGGCTTCGGAACTGATCTTGGTATGATTCAACCCAACGTGAGATATGCACATGATTGAAAGGTCTCGTAGCTGGCTCCACCCGCATCCCGGCTTCCTACAACAACCTGTATGCCCTGAAAGCTTCCGAGCAGCGATTACCACAGAGTGGCATTGCTGCGATTGTCAGTTAATCGCTCTTCGCTCTACATCCTCAACGCGCTAAAGCTAATCGAAATCCAGCTTCCTGGACTGCCGATTGCCGCCGGTTCCATTGGCATACTCTCTTATGACCTCGACGGAATCCAGACAGTCTTCCGAGCTATACTGGAGGCAAGTCCGTGGACATCTGACATTGATATGCTGGAGATCCCGTGGCGCCAGGAGAAGTATGATCGGATTCTTGCGCGAGGTTGCAGCTCAACATCGCCGGCAGCGAATGGGCGGCTTGTCTTTGGAATTATGAACTCCGACAATAATGTGTCTCCACACCCACCAATTTGCATCGCATTACAAGTGGTGAAAACGGCCTTGATGGAGAGCGGCTACGAGGTCGGCGAGTAAACCTCATCCTGCGGATCTGACTGATGTCGTCGTAGGTAGTCGACTGGACACCACCGCCTCAGAACACGGCTGTAGAGACTCTTGTTGGTTCTAAGTCACCGTCAAGAACACTACTCATCTGGCTGATGCTGTACAGTTTAAAATATTCGGAGCGACGGGCGCACAGGAGATCCGTGCCGCAATCGATGCTAGTGGGGAACCTCCGGTGATGCAAATGCGAACATGGTATGAGCAATCCCGAGGAGAAAACATTACCACCTCGGAATTCTGGCAACTTTGTGCGGAGCTGCAGGAATATCGAAGAGCATACGCGGAATACTGGCGCTACATGGATACCCAGACCACTTCTGGACGCGGTATTGATGGCGTTATTCAGCCCGTCGCTCCATACGTGGCAGCCCATCAGAACGACTTCCAATACTACTCGTATTCCGCAATCGCCAACGTGTTGGACGTCCCAGCAGCGGCGTTTCCAGTGTCTCCGGGCTTCTCTTCGGCCCAGTTGGCGAATGCTACGGAGGCCAATCCCAGAACTCTCGGCGAAGAGGATGAACGAGTGTGCGCAAATTGTGAGTCGAATCGTCATCCAACACCAGAGTCAACTCACTGACACACGAGCTTTCAGATCGACCGGAGGATGTACAGCACATGCCGGTCGGGCTACAGGTCTTGGGCCGTCGTCTACAAGAAGAAACAGTATTGGCTATGGCGCAGGCGATCAGAGAAGCATTGCAGAGGCAAGCCTCGAACCAATAACGGTAGCACGATTGCGTACATTTGGTATCAGGGGCGGAGAGCGAGACGGGCACGCGCCGGCCGAGAGCGCCGTGGCGGGCTTGGCACCGAAACTCCGAAGTGGTCGAGTGTTGCGATAGAGATTGACTCCTTCATTCCGCGCTGCCTTGTAGATCTACAATATGCGACAGCGGCAAGCAAATTAATCGCAAGACTCTCAATCCCCCACGTGACAGTGCACGGCGATCATCGCGCCCACCGACGACACCATGTTCGTGCTTATGTCCAAGAAAGCTGCTCAACCAGCGCCACCGCCATCCGCGACAGCGGCAAACAAGCCTGCGAATGTGCGAACGCAGAACGCCTGTGACGCATGCCGAATCAGCAAATCGAAAGTCAGTCCATCTCT
>NW_022985544.1:0-1861 GCF_010093505.1 Neohortaea acidophila
GGGCGGGCGGGCGGGCGCCCAAGATCAAAGTCGTGCGGAATGCCTCGAAACGTCGAGAATTGGACCTTTGCACCAGGCGCCTCGGACCAAAGCGGTCGGTGCGGAGGTCCAGTTCCCCCCCCCCTCGAAGCCCCTTCTGTTCGGGCGCCCCCCTCGTGGCACTTCGCCGGGGACGGACGCCGGGCGGGCGGGCGCCCAAAACCAAAGTTGCTCAGAACGGCCCAGAACGTCGAGAAAGGGACGGTGCCGAAGGGGCGCCCCGGGCGGGGGCGGCGGTGAGGTGTAGGAGGGCGGGCGCCCGGGCGGGGGCGGCGGTGAGGTGGGGTCGGGCGCCCGGGCGGCGACGGCGAGGTGCGCCCAAGGCAGTGCTCACGCGCCCCTACACGGCCACTCGCGAGGCCCAACTTGGGTGATGGTCATACAAAACACCGCGCGCTGCGAGGCTCTTCCGTGCACCGAACCGCTGCACACCACAAATCTGCCAAATCGAGTTTGGAGAGGAGGTAAGAGGGAAGCATCCGGAAGACAGTCTCAAGATGGAATTAGTGGGTATTGGGTAGTAGCCCCCGGGATTCACTTAGGATCTCCGCGGGGCTCCCCGAGGCTCATCACGATTCGATTGGGGCTGTCGGCTGGTGTGGGTGCGGCGCCTCCGTTTGGATGATTGACCGACGGTCCCAGCGACTGCCGGCCGGGCTTCGTCTGTTCGTCACTTGGTACTCATCTCGCGATCGATCCCCTGGGTGGTCTCGCGGGGTGTAGCGGACTGGGTGGCTTGAGCGGGCGTCGTCCCCGGCGGGCGCCGGGCCTCGTGAAAGTACCAGACGGGCGGCCGATCGTCCCCTTCCCTTCTTACCCCGTCCGCAAACTGCAAGATCGATTGCATGGCCCCGGCGTACCGATACTGCCAACGCGCTGTCGCGACGTGGTCATCCCCCGATCGACCGTGAGCCCTCGCCGACCCGCCGGCCGACGCCTTCTACGGCGTCCCGGTGCGGCGCGAGCGCATCACCCCCGAAGCCGATCCGGTCCCCGACCGCCTCGCGCCGAAGGAGTCTGTGGATTGTTGGCCGATGGCGAACCAAATCCCCGACGCACTCGGGGGCACGCCCGTGTACTCGTAGCCGTTCGCCTCCGGGCGGGCGTGACGGGCGACGGGCAGCCTCCTTCTGGTGCGGGCATGCCGAAGTCCGTGGGAGTCCCCCACGCCTCTTCGGCGGACCCCGTGCGAGAGAATGTGGTTGTGGCAATTGAGTGGTCGCGCCGGCGCGCCCTCCGCCTCACGGCGGGGGACCGCGTGGCCGACCGGGCGCCCCCGTGCGCCCCGCCTCTTGACTACCTCCGGCCCTCACCTCGGTGGGGGCGTGGCGCCCGCGCACTCCGCTGCCGGGCCCGCGAAGATAGTTACCTGGTTGATTCTGCCAGTAGTCATATGCTTGTCTCAAAGATTAAGCCATGCATGTCTGAGTATAAGCAACTATACGGTGAAACTGCGAATGGCTCATTAAATCAGTTATCGTTTATTTGATAGTACCTTACTACATGGATAACCGTGGTAATTCTAGAGCTAATACATGCTACAAGCCCCGACTTCGGAAGGGGTGTATTTATTAGATAAAAAACCAACGCCCTTCGGGGCTCCTTGGTGAATCATGATAACTCAACGAATCGCATGGCCTTGCGCCGGCGATGGTTCATTCAAATTTCTGCCCTATCAACTTTCGATGGTAGGATAGTGGCCTACCATGGTGTCAACGGGTAACGGGGAATTAGGGTTCGACTCCGGAGAGGGAGCCTGAGAAACGGCTACCACATCCAAGGAAGGCAGCAGGCGCGCAAATTACCCAATGCCAACCCGGCG
>NW_022985545.1:0-1783 GCF_010093505.1 Neohortaea acidophila
ATCGTGGAAGGAATGACGGAGGTAGTCACGGAGATGCTCATGACGCCCTCTGATTAGCAAACATGGCTCCCCAAGAGTTGAGGTGACGACAGACGTTGGGATGGTGGCAATGGTGGTATTAGACAATAACATTGTTCTGGTACTTGGCATGATAGTGTCAATCGTCTATCATTGAGTCAGCGAAGACAACCTGCCGTAGCTTCCGTTCGACGTCTCCCGATGGAAGCAGTCATCGCGGTGCTTGTGTTTGTATATGTAGTGATCAATGTGGGGGTGGAAGCGGTCACGCTAGTTGATTTAAGGGTCGTATCCTGATCAGTAGAGTCAGATTACGACATCGAATATGGTTTTGCGATTCGACTGCTCGTGCTAGACCACGAATCGTGAGGTCTGCCGCTAGCGGCGCCGGAGACAAAAGGAATTTAGAAAGCAATGATGACGACAGGGAGGGTGTTGGAATGCATCTTGTTAGAGAGGAATGGATGTCGAAGGATACCAGATCGCAGAGAAGGAGAGAGGAGTAGAAGAGAAGTCAACCGGGATGTCTTGTACAGCGACAACAACCAAATGAAACCGTTATACTAACTCCGTGGCTTTTGCCTTTCCACCTTGCAATTTGCGTATTATGCTTGCCTGGTGACAACTCATATCAACGCAAGCATGTGATGATACCTCATATAAATGCGGAGGGGTGTAAATCTGACAGTGATCTATACTCCGTGCCCTCTGTATTAGTCTTGATCGATGGGGAAAATGCAATACGTAAATAAAAAATAAGGATAGAAGCTGGAGTAGCCCGAACGGAGCAAACACCACCCGCGCCGGCAACGGTTTGGCTCCAGGCTGGAGCTCGATTGACTTTCAACTACCGCACGGGGTGGAATTTTTAGGTAATCAACATCATGCAAAGCAGTGAAAATGAAGCATAGCGTATGATGTCGGCCTCCAAAGCGCGCACAAAATGACTTACCGCCCTCGTTGATGGGCGGTAATAAGTCAGGCCCTTGGCTTTCTTGCACGCCTGCCCGTGGGCGTCATTCGTCACATTCTGCCAAGCGGGTTTGGCACCGCTGGCGCATGTTTATGCGTCTTGCGAGCCGCCTTTCGCCGTGGTGTAATCGATTGTGACCGAGACCGGTTCCGTGATTTCCGATGAGGCAATTGTGCAATAGCAGCTAGAGCGGCGAGGAGAGGGGGGTGGGTTGCATGATCGCAGTCTGATTTTATTTTCTAGAGCATGACTCAAGAATAATGGATAATACAACGCCACATCTATACAAACTTGGTCACGGTCAGACCCTGTGGTAGCCACGTCATACGCCCTTCGATCCAGTGGTTCTGGAGTAGCAATGATCCTCAGTTAACCCCGAATTACGCGGAAGCGAGAAGCTATATTAGTAGTGGGAGGAAGCAACTCATTGATCTTTCCGCCCGAATGCCGAACCATGTGGAAGTGATGGGCATCGAGCAACCTTTCGCGAAGCTATTTGGCGATGAAATCCAGCATCGTCGAACCAGCGTGAAGTTCTTGCGCTTGTAGATAAGCGATAGTCTGACTGACGAGGTGTTGTTACATTCCGCCAGTGTTATTTAAGCCAAAGCTCCAACCTGAGCGCGACAGCAATCCCCTCCTTTCAACCTGCATATCCTCACCTACACTGACTTTCGGAGAGCAGCTAATACAACTCCCTCGGTTATAACAAACATATATAGCCAAGCAGACGTAAGTTCGTGTGATATACAGTCTCGAAGGCCCCCCGGCGTCGCGTTGTGGGGATCTGTC
>NW_022985546.1:0-1377 GCF_010093505.1 Neohortaea acidophila
CGCAATGGCGTTGTCGCCTGCGTTCCTGCGCAATGCAGCTGATGTATCGAGGAATGTATTCCTTGACCAGAGAAGATCGGTCCTCGTGACTTCCTTTCTTTGCCGAAATATGCCTAGTATCTACGACCGAAACTGCCACTATTAGGAAGGTTAACATTCCGTTCAACACCTCTTGCTGGCCTGCAGGAAATTTAAGGCCATCCGAAGGGAGGGTTTCGGCCATCTTCCAGGGCGCATGAATCTTTGGGCGATCCTGAGCGAGCACAAGTTATCCACCACGTCCATCGAATTCATGGAACGGACGCAGATCCTCGGGCGATACGGGATGCACAGAACAGAGGTGAAACGCCTCGAAGAGCCGGACACACGAGAACACACACGCGCAAGACCACCGCATTTAACAGCCTGCCAGCAATGCAGGTGGTGGTCCTAATGGACGAGGAGAGGAGAAGTGGATGGCTGGCCTTTTGTTTACATTTCGTGGACATGAGGTGGAGCGGGGCTAGCCGTAACTAGCAAGATCGCGTAGTTAGCGTCGGCCGTCAACCGGAGGCCTCGGTACCGGGCATAGCTGCTTAATATGGGCGTCCACAACCGTGTAGGATTTAATCAAATCAAATCAAATCAACCCGAAATTTGAACACCATTCTACTCACCAAAAATCGACTTCCGTGATATTGTTCAGCAAAGCCTGAATCGATGTATCATCAATGTCCTGGAAACAAGTTACAGCAGCGAAGCGCGAGCAGGTGTCCTCTCAGTTTCCTCCCTCATGGATGTTCGCTCCGGATGAAGTTGGGGGCAGAATGAAGCGGAAAAATGTAATCCAGCTACTGACTGAGCACACCTCTGCCACAGAGCGTGAGATAAGCGAGCTGCCTGTCCCTTTACTACTGCAAAAACTTCAGCAGGGCGACCTATCAGCGTCTGAGGTCGTGGTAAGATAGGATTGCGAACATGTACCGCTCGACAAAGCTCTAAGTTTCTGCAGGCTACTTTTGCGCATCGTGCTGCGCTTTCGCATCAACTGGTAAGACTGTACGCTTGACCTTGCCAATGCGCATATGTAATTCTCCCTAGACGCACTGCCTGAGCGAGTTTCCGTATCAAGCTGCCAAACAACGAGCGAGAGAACTTGACGAGCTCTTCCGGACACATCAGAGAGCGACTGGTCCGCTACATGGATTGCCGGTCAGTCTGATGGATCGGTTCAACGTGGCAGGCTTGGACAGTGCGAGTGGATACGCCAGCTGGATAGGGAGCCCGAAGACTCTGCACGACGAGGGCGTTCTCATCAACCGACTACACGGCCTAGGTGCGATCGTGTTTTGCAAGAGCAATGTCCCGATGAGCTCTATGGTAAGGTTTTTCAAATAT
>NW_022985547.1:0-1209 GCF_010093505.1 Neohortaea acidophila
CCGCTCATTCTTCCGGATGATGTTCTCCTCGTGGCTGAGCCGTTCATACTTCCGGATGATGTTCTCCTCGTGGCTGAGCCGCTCATTCTTCCGGAGGATGTTCTCAACGCGGCTGAGCCGCTCATTCTTCTAGTAAGCCGCTCATTCTCCTCGTAGTTGTTTTTCTTATAGTTAAGCCGTTCATTCTTCTAAGTAGTGTTCTCCTTATGATTAGGCTATCAATTTTAAAGTATTTCGGCAATTTTCTAAGAGTAAACGCGAGCTTTACGAAACTCGTAAATTTTAAGTAAAGCTTATCTAGAAGTTCTATAGTAAGAGAATTAAAGTATTAAGTAAACTTTTTAAAAGTAGGCTCGAAATTCGCGAAACTCGTGAATTTCGAGTAATGCTTATAAAGAAGCTTTATATTAAAAATACTTAAGTACTTAATATATCCTTTAATAGTAAGTCTAAGATTCGCGGATTTAGCGAATTTCGAGTAATACTTATAAAAAAGCTTTAGATTAAGATTATATAAGTACTTAGTACACTTTTTAAAAGTAAGCCCGTAATTAATTAAACCCGTAAATTTTAAGTAGTACTTATAGAAAGGTTTTATACTAAGGAGATTTAAGTATTAAGTGTATTCTTTAAAAACAAACCTAATATTCGTAGAACCTATGTATTCGAGTAATACTTAAAAAAGAGCTCTTTTTTAAGGATACTTAGAGGTTAAGTATATTCGTTAAAGATATACTTAGAATTCGCGAAACCTGTGAATTTTAGGTAATGTTTAAATGGAAGTTCTTTTGTTTAGCTTCTTTAAAGAATAAGTATATTCGTTATAAGTAAGCTCGAAATTCACGAAACCCGCGAATTTCGAATAACGTTTAAATCAAAGCTCTTTTTTATGATTACTCGAGTATTTGTTATATTCGTTAAAAGTAAGCCCGAAATTCGCGAAACCCGCGAATTTCGGGTAACGTTTAAATTCAAGCTCTTCTTTACGATTACTCGAGTATTTAGTATATTCGTTAAAAGTAAGCCCGAAATTCGCGAAACCCGCAAATTTCGGGTAATGTTTAAATCAAAGCTCTTTTTTATGATTACTCGAGTATTTAGTATATTCGTTAAAAGTAAGCCCGAAATTCACGAAACCCGCGAATTTCGGGTAACGTTTAAATCAAAGCTCTTTTTTAAGATTAATCGAGTATCTATTACATTCGTTAA
>NW_022985548.1:0-1060 GCF_010093505.1 Neohortaea acidophila
TGGACTGGGCAAGCCAAGTCGCAGCCTTCCAAAATGCAGCCAGGTTCTCTCTCCAACCCGCACCATCGATGTCGTAGCCACGGTCGCCGGCGTTGACGATGTCAGTACCCTTTTCGATCAAATGAAGAGCGCAACTCAGAGACAAAATCCTGAAATACTGTTAAACAGCTCCTTGGACGTCAACACCAAGTACAGCTTCTACACGGACTAGCTCGCTCTGCCCTACTTTCAATCGTAGCTGCAAGACGAGGACAAGTCTCTCGCTTTTACCTGCTCGCTCGCCTGGCATCTTCGATGTCACCCGTGATCGTACTTACGCAAAGATGGGCGTCCACTGCATCCTCATCGCTCGTTACGCACTGGAGGTAGGCTTTTGCCGTTATTATTGCCGGCCTAGGATATTTCGCTTCCCCAGAGGTCTTTGGAGACATCTTCGGCACTAGAACAAAAAGCTGCGATGGCATTAGACGTCAAACAACTAGAATTTCCGATCCTAGTCACTGTGCTCTTGATTCTAAGCGACATCCTTAATATTAACTCTGTGCACGACTCGGGCAAACATGTTGTACAATCGATCGAAGCTTTCACAAGGATTTCGTTCCTGTTGGACATTTCAACCCTCGGCTAAAGATTATACACATCACCAGCACTGAGACGCACAGTCCAAGATCTATCGACGTGCTCCGCGAACAGATATCTTAGATAAAATGAGGAAAAGATTGGCGAAAGGCAGCATCGTACATATCTACCGCCATCATCGCTTTGGGGTGCCTAGGATCAGTATCCACGAGTGAATGCATCTTATTCGTGCGGTAGGTGCGCACGGTGGGCACTGCACGAGGCGCAACTTTTGTCGCAGCTTGCTGCTGCTCGCGACCAACAACTTCGTGAAGCATTTCGTCACGACTGTCCACCGAGGTTGCACTTCCAGTGTCACAATAAAGCTTTCCGCACGCTGAGTTGGCCAGGTCGTTTCTATGCCTTTCCAGAAAGGTTGAAGAACAGTATCGTATCTGCCAGCTTTGTTTTGTCGAATCGAAGGCCTTTTGCGCACAGCAAT